>NW_022475381.1:0-108911 GCF_009193585.1 Aspergillus caelatus
TTTTTTGTTTAATTACTTTGCAGCAAATCCGGCAGGAGTCGGACAAGTGGCTGTTTGGCTACATGGGTGGGTGCCCTCGTGGTTCACGATTAGGGGTGGAGGAAACGCCACCATGATAGCTCCGAATGCTCCCCATTGGGGTAAATGATTGGATACAAATGCTCCAACCCAAGAGAGCCTCACGGCGCTGTCAATCTGGACTGAATTCAGGAAGGGACTGCGGAAGATTCCATTCCAGGATCCGCTGTCGTCAACGACAGTTTTAGCTTTCACAGCCGCATTTCCACGTGTATTGTTTCCAGAGTATGCAGTGCAGTTGCCAGTCACAAATCCTCCGTCGAGGGGATTGACGAAGAGGAGGGAGGGGAAAAAAGGAAAAAGCAAAGAAAAGAAAAGAACAAGACCAGGATCAATCAAGAACCACAAACGAACTTGGAATGAAGGGAGATTTTTGCGCGAAGTGCAAGCAAAGGCCAAATCAGCCTCAGCGCCATTGCTTCAGGCAGTGCTGCTAAGAAAGCCAAAAATGTATTAGTTCGGGATGCACGACCAGTCCGTCGTACCCACAATCCATGGCGACGGGCTCGTGGGGAAAGAAAGCCTTATCGAGCCCATCAGCGTTCTGCTCCCCCATTGTAAATGCAAGCGAACCATTCCAGGCATCGACAGTGATGGAGTCGTCTGCAGGGGATGACTGGAAAGGGCAGGATCAGATGTTCATCGTTACCGCTTAGTGGCTGACAGTTTGGGGCGCTTTTTTGCCCGTCTCGATGGATTGATGCACGAATGCATCCTTCATCTCTGACTCTTGTCCCATTCAGGAATCGTAACGCGAGAGATCCTCGCTGCCGCAGTCAACTTGCGTTTATCCCCGCAGAGAATCATTCTGCTCCTGTCATTTAACGCGCGACATCCAAAATAGCGTCCAGAGAGGGGGTGACGGGCCGACTCGAGAAAAGTTTGAAAATAATAGATGGTTGAAAACCATGACATACTCCGTAGTAACGAAAGTCTCGACAAGGCGACGACGGACAACAAGAGGAAAAGTCCCGACCGGGGCCTCAGGTATCCATATTTTTACCGCCCCCAAAATACTAAATAAAATACCATCCGTACACGGTGTGACCACCAGTAGATAGCCATTGAGGGCGGTCAGTGGCTCTCGGCAACCGGCACCTCAATTCCAGTACCCAAAAACCCTGCCCCAGAACCATCGGTGACGCTAGAATCTTTCCGCTGACCACCATCCATGTTTACGAGTCATGCTCTTGTCACTTTGCTTATTCTCCTGGCTGATTTTACTTTTATTTTTTTTTATTTTTTTTGTTTTTATTATTATCTTTTAATTAAAGTTAGATTTCTCTAAACCAGCCCACCGGAAGGGAAGCTCATCCTTCCACACCGCAAGAACTGCGGTGAGACGGGTTCCTGTGTCCCTGTGGCTGAGACGCTTCATCTGCACATAAGATAGACTAGATTTCAGGGAAAAGTCAAGGACTGAAGTTCACTTGCTCAGCCCACCGGGTGAAGTCGTCGTTTCACCCTGGGTGTCTGGACCAGAGTCGAAATTTCCCAGGGATCAGCCCATGATCCATAAACTGTCCCATGCGGTTGTGTACTAAGTACACAACCATCTCGGCGTATCCGAGAATGCGTCATTGGTTTCGGAGCGGGGAGTTATCAAAAAGTTCATGCCTGATATATCAGGCGTCAGTTATACATTTTCCGAATGAGGTATGGTGTGGTTGCGCTTCGGGGTTGGGCAAACAAGAGCTGGTTCTGCTGCCAGGTGAATCTGTAACCTAACCTGATAGATCATAGTTTAGAATTAACTTAGTGTAATATTGAAATGACCCTGTGTATCGATAAATTAGATATCAACCTACATCTAAGCGTTAACCACCTTGGATATGTTTGGGTGGGGCTTGCATCGAACTACCGGGCCGGATATATATACTGCTGCTTTGGGTGAGGTGCAACGAATGTGGATATTGAGCACCCCTAACCGAGTTGGAGTACAATTATATATAATAATTTCCAAAGGCAACTACCCACTCGAGATAATAGCATATGAAATGACCTGGATAGATAGGAACTGATATTGATTTCCGGGGTGTTTCACTAAAGACATGACATTGAACGTAGAATACGCAATTGCCCACGTCTAATAGCTATATCTAGCCCCACTCAATTACCTCCTCTAGCAACATACAGAAACTAGAACTTAAATGATATGATAATCCCCCGCAGCCTCGAGTCCTTCGGCCTTTCATTCCTTCTTAGCCTTTTTAAGAGCCCTCTTCTTCGGTACGCGGACCAGCCAGTACAAAAAGATTGCGGCTACCGTGTTGAAAACGATATACACAAACAAGATCCCGACATTACGCCACAGCTCCGAGTATTTGATATGCACCCCCTCCAGGAATTGATCTGTCATGGACATGGCACATACTTGGCAGTCGCTGTCGGCCTTCGGATTGAGCAAGCTGCTTTTTGCCATCTTGATAAAAGGTTCGAGATAGCCCGAGCAATTTTGGCCTCCAGGAGGTGGTATATGAAGCACCTCAATATCCGAGCAATGGACTGGAGCTTTGGCTATCCCAACCGCCAAGACGGAACCCACGAGGTAGGAAAACGGCGATGCGCGCCACATGAATATCCAAAACCGAGGGAGGACGTCTGGAGTTGCAAGCACACTAGATCCCAATGGCGAGTTAGCTGTCAATATAGACTGATATACAGTCGATCCCACAAGGAATTGACATACCCGCAAAAGATGAGACACATCGAAAACATAAGTTGAGCGATGTTGCTGGCCGTTTCTGGATGGTCGATGCCTGCAATAATCATCGAGCTAAATGTGGACGTGAACAACATAAAAATCAAGACGAGAAGGAACATCGTCCCACCGCGCTCTGTTACCGAGTCTGTCGGATAGGCGTTGCGGAAAAGGCCAATAGGGTAATACCAACAGAAGTACGCGGGTACGGCCATCAACATGTTCCACGGAAGCTCTACGACAATACTTGCGAGCATGAATGCTTTCCATGAGTAGGCCTTTGATGGACGCTCCCGCACTTCGTATAAAGAGCGCTGCATCGCAAAATATGGCATCATTTGTTGGACTAGGTTGGGGAAGATGACAAGCAGCATGAAAATGGAAAACATTTCGTTTTGCATGCCTTGTATACTGGTGGGTTCTCTCCAGAACGTGAAGCCGATAAACAATGGCTAGTCCATGTCAGTGGGCCAGAATCAGGAACTATCTCATGAGGCAAGGGAAATATCTACCGGAATTATACACATGGCGGCCTTGGCATAGATGTATGACGGGCAGCGCCAGTATTGCTGGAACATTCGCTGGAGGCAAATAAAGAACTGTGCCCACAGTGGCATCGCAAACTCCCCATACCCAGCTGTTCGAGGAGGCTGGGGTCGCTGCAGGAGTTCCTGTTTCATCTGTAGTAGTTCCTGTTGTACCTGAGCACGCTCACAGCTTTGTTTCCAAACCTCGGACCAGTCCTTGTCTGCCCGAGAGCCGGGGGCTGCGCCTATGACTTCAAGCATCCACTCGGCGGGATTGGCATTTGATGGGCACTTGGCTGAGCCTTTGTCCTCAAAGTACTTAATTAGGGTTCTCATATTGGGGCCTAGATCGCCAAAATAGATAGTCTTGCCCCCTTTTGCTAAAAACAGTAGCCGATCGAACTGCTGCATCAAGATGGCGGAGGGCTGGTGGATTGTACATAGAATGGCTTGACCATGATCGGCAAGCTTCCGCATGAGGGAGCATATTGACCACGCAGTCTGGCTATCCAAACCGGAGGTGGGCTCGTCAAAGAAGAGAAGAAGATCCGGTTTGGCTGCGATCTCGACTCCGATCGTCAGCCGCTTGCGCTGCTCAACGTTGAGGCCCTCACCAAGGACGCCGACGATCGCCTCCGCGTACTCTTCCATATTGAGCATCTTGATAACCTCCTCTACATATGCTAGCTTTTCTTCCCGTGGGGTGCTCGCAGGTTGGCGGAGCAGAGCACTGAAAATAAGGGCCTCCCGAACAGTACTCGTCTCTAAGTGCAAGTCCTGCTGCTGGACATAGCCTGTTTTGCGCTGGAAAGAGTCATCACGCATGCGCCCATCCACTAGCATCTCACCAGTGATCACCCCCATCGTCACCCGATTGGCCAGAACATCGAGGAGAGAGGTTTTGCCAGCTCCGGTCACACCCATTAGGGCTGTGAGGGTACCCGGTTTAACCCAGCCATCAACATGACCCAAGATCCGACGGTCCTGACCTTTGATCTTGATGTCATAGCAAACGTCTTGCCAGTGGAATATTGATGTTTGCTTTACAATGGCACCGACATGATCGTCCTGCTCACTGCCAACCTTCAGCTTCTCTGATGTGAGGGCATCCTCTGGATCCACTTCCCGATGGACCTTCCTTGCGAAGGCGGGTATCTTGCCCCGAGGGAAAACCAGAATCTCCCCCTTTGAGGGCTTCGCCCGTACAAGTTCACTGGCGACAATATAGGCCAATAGCGAGAAGAAGAGGAATCCTAGAAGAATACCAAAGTTGCGCCATAAGTGCGAGGGGTAGTATTCGAAGGCTACTTCGAGATAGCGATCACCAAGTATATGATCCTGGCCTGCCACAGCCCCCTTTCCGGAGCAAATCTTCGAGTCAAGAGGCGCATTCTCATACCCTGGACCGGAAGGTACATATGTTGTACAATTAAATTTGCGTCCAGCAAACTCATTGATCATGAGCGATTCAAACGAGTACTGGGTTTCACGACTTTAGTGAAAATGCTACACTCATAAGGAACGGCAATCTAGAAACTTACTGCGATTGGATTGATGTAATTGAGCCATCGAAACCAGGGGTGCATATCCCGGACCGGTATAGTGAAGCCCGTGTAGATCATTAGTATCATCATAAAGATTGCAGCAGGGACTTCTGCCTGCGCCAGGGACCGAGAAACTGCAGCTATCCAGCGGAACACGTTGGACATAGTCAAGGTTGTTGTCACGGAAAACAGGTAGAACACGAAAAAATGCCCGGGAGTCCGACGCAGGTTCGTCATAAAGTATAGAATCAAATTAAAGACCACGGAAACTAGTGCCTTAGATGGTAGATCAACAATTAGGGAGCTAATTGCTTCAGCTGATGGATGGTAAAGTGCATATTTATCGTGTTTTTCGACGATTGGCCGTTGTTGCCATAACGTAAGCATCTCAAGGGCGCTGGCGAATGCATTCATCAAGATTGCAAAGAATAACAATGCCCCTCGGGAGAAATAACTGTCTGTAGTTTCGTCCAAGTTATAGAACACACTTGAGATGATTAACGCCAGGATACTGTTGCCGATCACCGTTGATAGTGTCATGCTCATATCGCCCTTGAGACGTAGAAATCCTCTATGAAGGCAAAGCCGGATCTGCATCCAATATGACAAGGTGTAAGGGGAGGAAGCCCTTGTGCTCTTGGCCTTCTCTGCGGCACGCGAACGACTGAATTCCTCCTTTTTGCTTCCTCCTAAAGGGAACTCATTCTGAAATGCCTCGATATCTGTGAGGAGCTGCTTTCTTTCCAGACTGTCCCTCCATCGCGCCGCAAATTCATCAGGTGTACGAGGGACCAGGTGCTCATATCCCTTACGAACCAGCCTTTCTGTCGGACTGGTCAGCGATGTTAGAAAGTCTCCAGTAGTCTGTCTTTCCGGACAGTCAAAACCCATTCCAATAAAAAACTGCTTTGCGTCACGGGCCCGGCCGAAATATATTTGGCGTCCTTCGTAAAGAACAATGACTTTATCAAATACATCATAGATAGCTTGACTCGCCTGGTATATTGCCACGATTGCCGTGGACCCAGTATAGTCCGTGGATAGACGTAGGTTCTTGACAAATTCGAGAGCAGTCGAACTGTCCAACCCTCGCGTGCTATTATCCCAGCATTGCAGCGGGCTCCCACAAAGTGTAGTCTCCGCAATACTAACTCTTTTGCGCTCGCCTCCTGAGACGCCCCGAATGAAATCGTTTCCTACTAGTGTGTTCATGGTATGGCTAAGACCTAACATGGCCATGACAACGTCCCGCATGTGTGTCGCATATTGATCACGGCTTACACCAGGGAGTCTATTTGCTGGTGCTCGTGCCTGTGCCGCGAAAAGAAGAGTGTCCCCGGCAGTAAGTTGTGGAAAGTGAATCTCTGTTTCTGCCTGATACATCACCTCTCCACGAAATCGAGTATGCATTTCGTCCCATGAGATCCCCTGATACTGAATATCAGTTCCTTTATCCAGCCACAGTCCATGTATTTCACCAGCGATGGTTTTTAGAAAGGTCGAGCAACCACTGCAGATATAGGAGTTAGTCTGTATGATGGTTCTAGATAGGGAAACGACGTTTACCTGCCGGGTCGGCCTAGAACCACCAGCATTTCCCCACTGTTGACAAAACCCTCAAAGTTGCGCAGAATATCGATCCGAACCTTGTTCCCATTACCGAATAAACCTCGGAACCAACCCACTGCTTTGAGCCAGACATTCGATACTGTAGCCTGATAGTCAGCCGCCGTTCCATAACCAAATGCGTTGAGGTTCCGAAACGAGACCCCTGCAGTGCGACGGGGGTAGCGCTCAGGGTCGCGCGAGGTTATGTGCAGAAGGTTCTTAGTCCATTTTCGAGAGTTGAATTGGTCCGTGTTCGGGTCCAATTCGGGGTCAATAGTATTAAGAAAAGGGTTGAGTCCCTCGGCGCCGCCATTTGTCTGAGAGATACGCGACAGGCTTCGTGCCAATGTAGTAATCTTGGCCTGCCCCTCTTGCACGATGCCATCCTCTGAATCAGCCCCAATTGTATCCGAACTCTCTGCTTTGTCAACCGCCGGCCTGGTAGTTTGGTCCATATGAGTGTCTGTGTGGCGATGCAATGAGCCTTCGCCGCCAGGCAGTGCCATGCTTGATGTCGCTGAAGGTTCAACGGATGTTATAGGTGTTGAGGAAAGGCCTGTTGTGCTTCGTATTGTAGTTCAACAAGCTACACTGACAGTTTGTCATAATACAACATGCAATGCCTACACGCGGTTCGAGAAGCTTGGAGAAGTACAGATGCCAAAGTGTGTACTCACGGATACTGCAGTGGAAAAAATGGCAGGAAGGAATCAAAGAAGGAAGGGACAAACAACTAAGAGGAGAATACAAAATAAAATTAAATCATGGCTGAGTAAACAACGAGAGGCAAAGTTTGACGCCATATAAAAGAGTAGTGACACGGAATACGGGAGAGACGACATCCGACCAGGAAAGCATAATATGGACAGGGAAGTGAGGACAGGGGATAGGAGAAGGCAGTAGCCGAGCCGGTCCATGGCCGAGAGATCATTGTACCATGTGCCTTTGTAGTGTTTGGAAAGTGCGACTCTCAGATCCTTGGCATGGGAACCGATAGGCCGTTTTCCTTTGATTCATGTTCATTGATGTGGTTACAAGTCATGTGCGGGAATGCTCTCCCGCGGAAGCTACTCCTAGTAAGTAGTCTATGGCATATCAATCTTTGTTCTCGAGTGGGTTGCAGCTCGATCAGCATGCCTGTCTGTATCTGGTACTCTCACCGACTTCTTAACTTCGTCTGTGTGTGAAAAGAACTTTACTAGATGACTCAGTGCGTATTGCGTTCCGTCTCGCGATCCTTGCATTTATCTTTGTGTTGGTTCATTGCTTCTCTATCCAGCTCAGACGCCTTGGGGTGGTAAGGATGACCTTGCAAGAACCGCAGGGAGCTACGAGTGTAAACGAGACACAACGCTGTCTAACGTCCCTCCCCGTTACATCAACGGTGGCATTGTGCATATGGTTGGTTAAATTCATATTCCACGGAAGATGGTAGACGTTCATTGGCTTCGTATTGGTCTCGTATTGGGACCACCCCCACTCTAGACCTGGAAATGTCCCGGAGCTAAACCGGATTGGGTTAATGCTGGTCATCTCAGCGTATGTACATACCTTATTCTTGCCTTATATTGCAGGTCCCCACCAAGATACAGACAATCAGAGCAAACGTCAACAACATAGTCCGCAGACGGAGGGGGATATTATTGTTCATATAACCCATTATTAGTACTACAAGACTTCGAGAAAGTCGAGCTCGTGAAAGAGCATAGTAAGCCCGATGCTGTCATTTCCAGAGATGGGTCGCATCCACCTCGTAACATTAAGTTTAAAAGTTCCGATGATTGGGGTATTTTACATGCGGGGTATACCTGTATTTTATGTTTCTTGTTCTTTGTATGTTCTGGCAGCCATCAGTTGGTCTCTTCATCCGAAATAAGAACAGAGATACATCAGCCCCCAATTATTGTGCATTACCCACGAGATATGTGCGCTGACACCATTATTCACCCTTCATTGAGATGTTAGTTTTCCTGAAAAGATGGGCGGCGGGAGGGGGGTCGAATTATTTTCGTAAGACCTACATTCCCTCCTGCGCGGTCGCAAGACATTATGCATGTGCCTGAGGTTTACTCTTTAGCGTCCATGGTTATCTGAGGGTGATGCTCAAATAGTGAGGTGACGTATTGGACTTCAATCTGTTCAGGTGATCGTCGTGTCACATACCGACGGGTAATAGTCTAACTGTTCCTTACCACCTATTAAAGTATTCCCTTACCAACATAGCCGGACATGTCTCGGAAGAGCACCTGTATCAGATCCTGGAGGATGTACGGAAAATCAAGATCGGACATGCAGAGAGTATGTTCCTGAGAAGCGCACCCTATAGTAAGCATACAGAAAATGAAATATCTGACGAGCCTATCGAAGAAACCTCGTCATCAGGCAGCAATCTCATAAAGAACCTTAAGATTGCACAAAATATCCTGCGTGATCATGGTCATTTCCGAGAGTCCGATGCCCTGAATGATGTCCTTATTACCTGTGCACAACCCCCTGAACTGGGTGGGTTAGGTCTGGCGGAACATGCCGACCTTACCGAGGAGTAAGAGTCCGAGGCTCTATTTCTGGTGTCGGTATGGTGGGAAGCGCGGAATTCAGCAGACAGAGCCAGCTCACTTCCCGCTCCGCTGCCTACCCGTCCCGAAGGCCGGAGGGGCATGACCCTGAGTGAAAAGGTCTTCCCATTGCACGACACTGGCCAGCGGGGTTCGGTAGCTCCGAGCGACTTAATACGAGTCGATGTGGATCGGGTGATTGCATCGGAAGCTTCTTGGGCAGTAAGTGCATGCTAAAGCTCTTCCTCCACCCTTCGCTACTACTGCGCTCACAGGGCGCTCCAGGGCATGGAGTCAACGTACAACCGCCTTAGAAAGCCGGGGATCTTCCGTAATGACCGCTGCTGGCTCGCTGGAGATGATGTAGTTGATCCTCGGGTCAACAGCCTTCCGAAAGTTCAGGGATTGATTGATGCGAGTGAAAGAGCAAAGCGTTCCTCGATGGCTAAAGAAGATCGGATGAGCATGGTGAACTAACAGACTGTTAAAGCTTGCGTCGGCTGAATTCTTGATTGAAATGACGACTAATGAGGCAGCTGGGGAGCACTGCTTGCAGTATACCCATCCAGAATTCTGTGACCGTGTGAAAGAGGGTTTCAATATTGTTGTTGCCGGCAAGGCCTTTGGCTGTGGATCCTCTCGGGGACAGGCTGTCAGGGCACTGCTGGGTATGTTATCCATATCATATCCTTTTTAATCCTTCACACCCATTTGTTTTTAACATTCATTTCTCAGGGTGTGGTGTCAAATGTATCATTGCTGAAAGCTTTGCTTTCATCTTTCAGCGCAACATGCTAAACCTTGGACTCCTTGGCATTACCATGCCGGAGAGATCATTCCACGCGGCTGTCGAGGATGGGGCGGAAATCACGATTGACTTCAATGATAGTATCATTGATATGGATGGACAAACATTCAGCTTTAATCTCAGCCCAATGGAGAGAGCGCCCTTTCATCATGGTGGTATTGCGTCTGCCTTTAGAAGGTTTGGCAGTAACTTATTTGAAGCGATAACGGAGGGAAAGAGCATGGGTCTAACGCCTGATCATGGCATTAAAAAGTCCGCGGACTTACATCCCGAGCTGCAGTGGTAGGAGTCCGAATTCTTTGCCTCTTTCGTACATCAATACGCGCTCGTGTGGAGTTGTTTAATCGACGTGTCTTCTAACCCTTTCAAGCTTAACGAAATGGAAGGAACAAGGATCAACTTCTCTAATGGTGTAGGATATCAAATGGCTATTGTCACCCACGATACCAGACAACGTGCCTCGTAGGCTTTGTCTATGGTTTTGTCCGTAAGCTTGGTGTTATAGAGGCTGCCTGGTCACGTTGACATTAGTACCACTCTGTGAGGAAGGTGTGGCCGGTACCGGGCCGGTTCAGCTTCGAGTTAATTATTCCTTCCGGTTCTTGATCTCGCTCCCTTTCTATTTAGAAAACCACTATCAGTCACCTACAGGTTTCATATCTTATGCCTCTACACCGCTACCAGTGTTGTGTTCTATATCTACGCTCACACCTTCCGGGATTGTCAACAGTCAGCGCGATGGCAGGGATTCTTATCTATCTGCAGTATTTCCTGGGACAGCTTCTCTATCGCATTCGTGGCCACGATGCGGGACTGATCATCCGGACTGCAGCCTTCGAGAACCTCCCACTGTCGAATATGCAGCTGGAAGCCACAGAATGCGGACCGTCCGGCTCACCGATGCTCCCACACCACACTTGCTTAGCTGCCGATAAGAATGGTAGCTTCCCGGAACTCCACTGGACTCCTCCTCCCAAGGTCGATGTCAAAGAGTATATCTTGATCTCCGAGGATATTGACCCGCCCATTCCTCGCTTTGTTGTCATGCATGGGCTATTTTATGCCATTCCACCTACGATTACGGGAGTGCTCCCAGACGATACTGAACAGGACAGAAATACAAAAGACCATGTTACTCGGTCTGGCTGGAGATTTGTCCCCAATCTACTCGGGAACTCATACATTGGGCCTGCCCCACCCTTGGGACACGGCGCTCATCGATACATCTTTACTGTCGTTGCCCTCAGCGAGTCCCTTCGGTTCGATCGTTCACAACGGGTCAGCCAAAAACAGATCACAATAGCGATGGTTGGCAAAGTCGTCGGATGGGGTCAGTGGGTTGGGCACTTCGAACGTCCCTGGCCCAGTTAGACGGTACTTGTCCAAATGTACGGCGGATGATAATGTCACAGGTTCTATAAACACTTGGGCTCTCTCATGGACCAAGAGAGAGAGAAAGTGCTGTAGGAAAAGTGTGGCCTGAGACAATATGATGAAGTGGTATACCTTTGCTTCTTGTACTGTCTTTCTTATTACTGCCTCATTGCTTGATAATGCCATTATAATAACCAGAAAAAAGATTACCCTCGAACCGAGCAAACAATGCCTTCAAGAATTACACGTGTGGTACGATGACCAGAGAAGGTGGCTGCCCCTTGGTATTTTTTTTAGCCCCCTGATGCAATTAGCTTATCATACATGGACATGAACTGGATTACGTACGTTGTTCGACTTTTATTTGGTCCAGGAATGATACGAACCGATGCATAGTTGACTGGATGGACGACTCATACGCCCGCAGGGTTGCTGCGCTAGCTGGGTGTACCTGGGTATTATCCGTCGAAAATGGTCGAATAATCCCCTGAAGTGCCTCTAGTAGGCTGAGGAGTCTCATAGAATTGCGGCACAGAAGGGTTCGGACTAACATCCCCGTCTCGGCTTCGTCCAAATCTGTTTCCCCAAGCTGCACCTTGCTTCGGATGCAGATAAATTGGGGTAGGGGTTGTTCAAATGCCAGGATATTCGCATCGAAAAGGCAGTTCTTGGTGGTGATGCTGTATGCTGAGCATACGGCCTCAAATAACGAAAGACAATGATCAGTGAGGGCAGGGATGGTTATAAAGGAGGAGGTTTGTGGTGGAAGTTTGCGACAATCTTCGCAATTCAACATAGCTTGTCCTTGATTATACACGCGCTGGACCAAGTCCAGAATAGTCTCACACTCCACGACCGTGTCTACATTCCGAACCTCCGTCAAAATTTGCAAAGCATCGATTGAACACCTACAACTGCTTTCGGGTTCCATCAGTGGGAAGCAGTTACAGCGGAATCGTCCTCACACTTGTCGCTGGCAAACAAAGTTGTTGTCGCGATGTCAGAACACTCGAGGGTCCTTTGATAGATGCTCACATTACGCACTCAGGGTGTCGAGCCGCCAGTCGCGTGAATCAGAAGTCTATCACGCACGTCTTACTACATCGGGAAAAGGGGCATGTTAGCTTAGAGCTTGAATATCCTCCAAGGTATTTCCCGTTCACAAGGGCGCACATAGCCCTCAATTACTCCAATAGAAATACGACTTTCTAACATGATGTGATGGTTCACTTGATAGCCGCCTCACATTTCGTCAGCTCGAAGTTAACGAGGGAGCTCTGTTGGTCCTTTCCCTATGGAGCCTGTTCGTCGTGTCACACTCACGTCCTAAGACCCGCAGAATGGTCACACAGAAGTTGACAATGAAATGTAATGGTTCCCAGCTATCATAACCCCCGAGTAGCGGTCAGTCCGGACTAGTATCACAACACCTACCTTTGATTTACAAAGTCCAATGCCATGCAAATAGCCAGGCATAGCCGCATCTACGGACGACCTGGTTGTCGCTATTAGGGCGCGAACATTTAGTGATTATATCGGAGGATAAAAAGGAAATGTACAGGTATTGGGCACACATAGGGTGACTATCATTCACACGCAACAGAACATAAACCGTAATAAGATTTTAGCTCCAGATATTATATCTGTTCAACGTCTCGCCGGCGGTTTCATTTTCGTCATAACCAACTGCACCCTTCGATTCGTCTCTGTAATCATGCTTAATCTTCCCCATGATGACGGAAGAGCCAATATTTCCTCAGTACAGCGCTGTATCCGACCGATGATACTTGACAACCCGCAAAGTCGCGCGTGCAAAACTTGCTTCACAAAAGCAAACTTCTCTTCTGATGGGACCGGGAACCCACCCACTAACAATGGGCATTCCTCCACCTGTGCCTTGAAGTGGAAGTTTGCGTTTTTGTATCGACGATTGACAGCCCCATTTGAAATCTCCTGGCCATATTCCCGAAGGCTAGTGTCATGATACTCGGCAAACACGCCATCCCAAACACCACTGTCAACGGACGTGATTGTTTCAAGCGCGGTTACTAGGCTGTCAATACTAACAACGACTATCATGAGCAAGTTTACCCGTGTTTTGCAGCAAATGGCACATTCAAGGATAGTATCGGTCAACTGCTGTAAGATCTGCTGGCATTTCAAGATCGAGTCTATTGTGACAGTTGGCCATGTCCGAGAAGCACTTATATTGAGCAGCATCAGATCTCGGGCAATGTGATCATGGCACTGGCACTGATACTGGCGGGTTGCATTAGTCGTGGGCAGCCCTGGGCCTTCCAATGAGTGACTGTACTCGTGGGTGCGTCGTTGCCCCTTTGTTGTAATCAGTGGGTTCAGGTGTTCACCCGTGGCGGACAATCTAACACAATCATTCTCCATCGAAGGTGGTGCAGTCTGTGGCCAAACTAACGAATCCCTTTTGATATACCCCGGATAAGGGGACTCTATATCACTCATGGCCTGCGCACCTTCTATCGTTGGCTCACAATAGGCTGAAAATCCACTTGTTGGTGGATAATACGCAACCAATGGCCCCTGGTCTTGCAGCTCGGAGGCAGCCACATCGATGGTCTTGGCAGAGCCAGTGAAATCTTTTGTGCTGGATGGAATCGCTGTGAGACCGCTGTCAGCGCTACTAAGTCCAAGGGCATCGAGAAAATTGCGGTCTTGCGTCAGGTCGGACGGCTGTCCAGATATAAACTCCTGTAGCCAGTTGTCGGAGAGGTCTATGGTATCGGAGCCTGGATGACACAAACAAATGGTCCATGTTAGCTTGAGTACCGTATAGGGGATGTAAAACGAACCCTCATAGAGTGATAATTTGTCTGTATCTAGGAACGGTGGGGTTGGTAAGCGTGTATCCTCGGTGGACATATCATCTACAATGGAGTCGTTGAAGGCGAGCTCGTCCAGGATCACCTCCTCGTCATCCTGGGGATTTCTTATATCCTGCCCACTTCTCTGCCCCGAGTCTCGCTTTACCTTCCTCTTCCTCGGGCTCCGAACTCTTCGATTGGTCTGATGGCGAGGGTGATCTGAGATTTCACGATCCAGGGAATCGTCTTGCGCATTGTCTCTCTTCTTTGCAGGTCTTCCTAGGCGTCGGGACATGCTGTAGATACAATCTATGTTGTGTTTCTGACATCGTCGACACGATGGTCTCTCATGACTACAACGGATTTTAGCTTGTTGGCAAGCATTGCAAGTAGATCGGACTTTGACACTCTTGGGGAGAGGGTCGGGAAGCATTCTTGACAACCTGTCTCGATTCATGGCGACTGAATACAATACCGTGTCTGGACCGATAAGTGCTCTGAGCTACCCTCGGACCTTCTGTCCGGCATGCTATATACCGGCTGATCAGCGTCTTTGTGAGGGTGCAGTCCATCTCATTGCTACCTTCTCCGCAATTACCCTCAGATATCAATAGGCTCAAAGTTCAACATCAAGGTAGCAATGGGATGCAGCTCTTTCCTTATTCATGTTACATTACCCAGGTTCCACACCCGACCCATCGGCAATTCCAGGTATTTGGAATTAATCATAACCGTAGGGCATTAAGCCTGCGGCCTCGCAGTGGTGCGATTAATCGCTATTCGTATTGCCAAGTCTTAGGGTTCAACTTCGTGGACAGTGCTACTGTGATCAAAGCTAGTGCGAAAGTCACTACACATTGATTTGCCTATCGCCTGAACTCCACAGTTACGAGGGTCTGCTGCATCCTCCCTTAGCCCCTTGTCTAGACCGTTCGCGCGGAGCCCCTTCAACCCTGTCGTCCTACATGACAACCTGCAGGCTCCCTTCCATCTCACATGCCTTCGCCTCTGGCGAACCCGTGGGATCAGGACCATCGCACAGCATAGACCTTAGCCACGTCGTCGTCGGGCTAGCCGTAGCCGTCGGTTTTATCACGGGCCCATCATACTCCACAACGAAATAGTTCCCGGCCGCTGGCGCTTCAAGCCTAGCGATGTCTACGAACTGCTGGATATCGAAGCCTGCTCTCGCCTCTGCCGTCTGCGGGAAGATATGGCAATAACACATCGGGAACTGGTAATCAGTCTTCTGGTTAAACAGGAGGTAGACATATCGATGGTGCGAGAAGGGTGGCGGTCGTGGAGCGATGTATTCGGCTCCCACGCTCAGGTTGACTAGGACACCGCCACCTGAATCCCCGTCTATTTTCTCCAAAATTCCTGTATTATTGGATATATCCATCAGAGCGCCTTGCTGCATAGCGCAAACCATATCGGGCTGGTACCAGTGTAATGCGACTGTTGCATTCATGTCGTAGATAACGTCCAAGTCAAAGAATAGTAGCAGATATGTCACTTCGGGATTTAGTCCGCGCGCGCTTATTATAGGCAGGTTTTCCGTTCCTATTTTTTTTTTTAATTTTTTTTTGGTATTAAGTATTAGACATTATCCCAACCATAAATTAAGAATTAATGAGAACCTCACTAGACTTCAAAATCGTATCCCCAGGATAAATCAACGATGTATCAGGATACCGCAAATACAACATCGGAATATCTGGAGGAAGAGGGCTTATTTGAGCTGCCGCCCGAGTCCAAAGGAGATATAATAAAATGCATAGCATTGTTCCTAACGTGTAGCGATATGTTATAGCCCTGAAATAAAGAACGGGTTTAGCTGGACTTCACAATCCTCTTATAGTACTCTCTGAATTCCTGTCATATCAAACCGAAGACACGATGTGTGTAACATTGAAGCCACGGCAATTAACCATGACAAACAAAACTATCGATCTGTTCTTTGAGGGCAATGACCACCTACAAACATCGGAGAAAACATAATTCACGAATGAGATACTGGAAAGCTAAAGCCAGAAGCAGATGGCGAGGCGCACAAGGTCTGATCGAATCTAAACAAACACCCACAATCATAGGCTAGTGATAGGCTCATCCTGCACAATATTAGGCAAAGACAAATTACTCTACTCTCTTTTCCTCCACTGTAAGCCCCATCTCCACACCATCCATAGTAAAGGAACGACGCTTAGTACGACAACTGCCACACCGCAATATGTTGCCCTAACACCCCAGTGCTGGATACAAGGATGGACAAGGGCTGTTGCTGCTGCGCCTAGGAAGCACCGGACAAGGTTATTCGTGGCCATTATTGTTGCTGGTGTTGTGTAGTGGAGGTCCACGAGAAGGATGTTTAGGATGTTGTAGGTGGCTGTTAAGGTGAAGGATATGGTAAATATAAGTGTTAGGGTTAGGGCGAGGGGTGGTGGGTTGGGTGTTGGTGTTGTGATGGCGTATATTAGGATTGGGAGGGGGGCTAGGAGCTTTCGTAATATTAGTATAGAATATTAGGAGTGGTTAATACGTTAGAAAAAAGCAGGTGTGGGTGTGCGTGCGTACAGTCATCGGTCCCCCGACGCCTAGTCTGGCTTTCTCAATTTCGAAGTTCTCCATGTCCTGTCGGTCCTTTGCTATCATTCGTCTATAATTCCAGTCAATGGTTATTCCGTTGAATGTTGCACTCAGTAGGGTGCCGGCGCCCATTGGGATAAAGCTTAAGCCAATGTTCAAGTCACTTAGTCCGTAGATTGACCTGAGCTGGGAAGGTAGCCCGGCTGTTATCGCGTAGTAGCTGGCGAAGATTAGGCCGTTGGTCAGGAGGATGAGGCCTGTAGGGAGGTGGAAGAGAAGAGAGAGCGTATATAGGGGGTTTATCTTTCTTTTTGGCAGTTGTGCTAGGCGGGCCAGTTCTGAGTTGGTAGAGGGAATACGAATGGGCTTTTTCTGAGGATGCTTAGACATCCACCAATTGAGAATGGATCTGTTCCATCCTGATGTTGGGATTGAGGCATCTCCGACGATCGTTCGACATGTTTCTGGAAAGAAGAGCACGAGAGGGATGAAGAAGGCCGTGGATGACATTGCTAGAAACCAGAATATCGACTGCCATCCTAGATACTCGCTCAGGGCACCACCAAGGATAGGTCCTAGTGATGGCGCAAGGATGTTCCCTAAGGAGGTAATGCTCATATACGTTCCCCGTTCAGCGGAGGTGATGACATCGGCTGCGACGGCTGATGCCAAGGCCACAGTGCCACTGCTGCCGGTACTCTGAATCGCGCGGAGGATCAGGAGCGCAGGATAGCTATGTTGGAGAGCTAGGGCGACGTTGCTTGCTATATAAATCAAAAAGCAGAGGATGTAAGCCGGCCGGCGGCCAGCTTGGTCTGCGAATGAGCCTGTGAGGGTTGGGGCTAAGCCTTGACATATCTGCACGTAGTTTAGGGTTGAGTAACGGTTGAATGTATTAGAGTGTATTATAGGAAGGACGATGTACCATGTATGTAGTTATAGTTAGGTTGATTTGGGAACTGGTTACATCCAGGTCGACAGCTATAGAATTGTGGGCTGGATAGTAGATGTTAGCAGAGATAGGGGAAAACGTCGACGCTATGGCTGCTGCGAGAATAATCAACCGCTTCTGTCTGGTAGTAAAAACTGAATATCGTTCTTTCCCGGGATGAGGTTGTAAAAGGGGTGTGCTTTCGGTAAGTCGTCCTTCTTCCGAAGCTTCCTGGCTGTTGGTCATCTCGCCTTGGCTCTTCTTTGGCGGGGAGGGCTATGTACATTGATGGCTGATGTGGTCTACTATGTACAGTGGCTATGGGGCAAATATGTTGTCTTCAGGCACCTTCATAAAGTTTGTTAAGTCCCTAATTCCCAGCATTGCATTCCTTTGGGCTAAAGTGGTTAAAGCCACAGAGCATAAAGTCTTCTACGCGGCCATCATGTTACTGAGTGATAGACGAAGATGAATCTTACGGCTCACACAGTCAAATCTTGGGCAATGAACCGTTGACCTCTGTCTCACCTGTGTATATGTGCGATGGTCGAAACAACTTGCCGCGTGTCACTGCCATGAGTTAGAATACTCCGATATCTGACCGCAATCAGCACATACACATGTATTCCCGCCAATGGGCCATTATGCCTATTATTCGCTGTGCCAACATAGCAGCTGGTATAATATCTGGGTCGAAGCCACTATCCACTAGTCAGCTGCCGTAGGGTAGTTCATGTGTAGAGCTTGTAGCTTACATCGCAGTGAATACAAAGTTACCGTAAAAGTCAGCATTGGGATACAGTCCTCTGCGGCGGAAGTAGTCATCCGCTGAGGCTACTTCCTCGATGCGCTCGGTTATTTTCAAATACTGATTCGATGATAATTCCAGATCCTTCAGGATTGACTGAATTGGGCGAACCCTGGGATCAAGGCCTTTGTATAAGCGATGTCCATATCCAAATAGCTTCCTTTGCCCGTTTTTAACCTCTTCGATAAACTCGGGAACCTTGTCCGTTCTACCGATTTCCCGGAGCGTACGTTGGGCGGACACGGTAGCACCAAAGTGAAGGGGCCCATATGCGGCTGCCACCGCACTGATCAAGCAGGAAATAGGATCCGTTAACGAGGATGCTGTCACTAGTGTTGAGAATACGGTCAGGGCCATTCCATGGTCGGCATTCAGCATGGTAAAGCGCCGGAAGCATGACAGCTTAACTGGGTCTGGGCGACTCGAATCCCGATCCACCAACCCTGCCATAGTGAATAAATTCGCACGGTAGCCATTCTCCGGCGATGGCAGTTGGAACTCAATGCCCTTCCGATGGCTATTTACCAGACCAAAGATAACACCATATGCCGCTACAGTTCGGATAACCGCATCGTCGACATTACGCACGTTTCCTTGGTATAGACTCGCATGTGTTGATGCGGGAATTGTGTCTGGGAAGCACGCCAGATATGCCGAGAGCCCAGCCAAGATCAGTGGCAATGGAGACGTTGTGCGGCTGTAGCATCAAGGTCAGTCATTTCAACAAGACCATTATGACACGACCGCTTACGGAAGTCCTCGAATTGTCCGATGCACACTTTCTGGAACAGCCAGCATCTGCTCTGTAAGCTTTCTGTTTAAGTCCCTCTTTTGCTGCATTGTTGGATATGTGCCCCAAACGAGTAGATGTAACATGTCCTCGAAGTCGCTGTCCCATAGTTGGGCCAATGTGTAACCGCGAAAGAGAAGTACACCTCTTTCATGATCCCTACGCACGTCAGTCTGTGCACTGTTTCGCCTTGCACTGTGTCGTACGAATAACTTATAGCTGACTCTATCACCGCTGTATTCTGAAGCCCTGGGTCGTGTACCCGCAGCCCACCAGCCACATGATCTGCTCGGTTTATATCAGTTGCTGGTGCCGTGATCTTCTTGAGGTCAATGGCAGAAACCACATTTTGCCTGATCGGAATTTCGTACTTCTGCTTCGTCCGAGAGTCGACGATATGAAGAATCCCCGAAGACATTGGAGATTCTAGTGGTTTTTGACACATGCAGTAACGAAACTCTCCAGGTTGCTAGAGCGACCTCAAATCTCACCCTATGCTCAGGAAACTCCATACATTAAAAGTAACGATAGTACTCTCGAGCACAAGGGAGCCAGCCGCTTTATAGGTTGCCATATATGCTACTGCACATTCTTCTGTCGCTGGTCAAAGGTTTTCAGTACGTATCAGGTGTAATCTTCTGAGACGGGTACCCGAGTACGCCGTCCATCATACGAAAAGCCTTGCCAAGCAACCGGGAGGTTTCCAGTTTCTTCCCACTCAAACCCAGTATATCCCAGGTCGAATAGGGATGGAACCACCCAACTTTCAACACTAAATCTTTTAATGTAAATCTCGAACTTTAGTAATTGCTATCGACTGAGAAAATTAAGAGCTTATAGTCTAGTATTCCTTCGGTGAAAAGTGACTTGAAGAATGGCAGCTAACAATTACAGTCCACCGATTACAGCTGTGGGTGTGCGGTGCAGGTACGTAGCGTACTAAGTTACACGAAGTGCGAATTTCTCAATTGCCATTGCAGTTTCATTTATTAGATAAGTCATACGCTATTCATCGTCCAAATCATTGTGCATTTTGAAAATCATACATCCGCCGAGATGAGTTTATTCCGGCATGTTCTTGAAAGGCTTCGCGAGATGCTCCTGGCAGAATGGAAGCTTACTGACAGTCCAGATTTCGGTGTCCTAGACAGACATATCGCGTTAGCTGGGGAAGCAAAAGGGAGCCTATCATGCCATTAGGATATTAGGGGTCATACAGGCTTCAAGGTCTTCTTGATCTCCACATCAAGGGTTCCGGCCTTCAAGGCGATGATCTCCGGTGCAGCTTCTGGGTCGTGGGCAATAGGGGAGCCGCACTCCGAACAGAAAATTCGGTGAACTGCTTTGCCTGAAGATCCCGTTCCGGCGTAGCTCTTGGTGGGTCCATTGATCGTCAATTTGTCTTTAGGTACTACCGCGACGAGAGCTGTGAAACGCGAGTGATATTAGCCCATGGTCTACTGTAAACAGTATTCTAGGAATCGCTGTCGAGAAATGGGTGTTAAACACAATCACACATACAATAAGTTGATCCACTCTGACGCTGGCAATCGTCGCAGTGATCGTACGCGGTTATGAGCGGTGCCTCGACGTCAGCCTTATAGGTGACGGCTTTGCACAGACAGTGACCGGACAAAGGCATTCTGATGTCACGAATCGGATTGGTTAAAGTTAATTGGTGTAGAGTCAAGCGAACAAGGTTCTCATGGGTTGGGGACCTTCGAGGAATGATGGCACCTAGGGGGGTATTTATAGCCCTCCATGGTCCCCTGGTCATTCACCTTGAGTATCGATTCTTTGAAAGGGAATCAACTCTTTCTCAGCCGTGGTTGGCATTGCTACATTGGGTGGGAAAGAATCCACCGGTAAGGGTATTTGTCATTGCGGCGTAACCAAGTGGAGGGGGAGAAAAAACAATGTGAATCAATCGCTGGTAAGCAATCCAAATGGATGAAAAGAGTCTCATGAGGGGCAAAGCTGAAGAGGGTCCTTGCGTCACGGGTTGAACTTTGCTGGAATTGGCCAGTCGGTCACGTTCTCCCGAGCTCCACCAAACTATCTCTCACTCACTCACTCACTCACTCACTCACTCACTCACTTTCTCTACCTCCTCTCGCTTTGTTGTGTTTACGTGTTCTCACTCATTCACTCGCCCACTCAATTGTCCTCGGGAGAACCCATCGCTGCGTTTGTGAGAATCGCGTATTATTTTTACTCATTCCTATCAATTGAGTAACAGAATTCTCCCGAAGTACTCCGTAACCTCCTGGCAAAGACAATCCCCTCATCTCAGCTATGCAAGCCCCTCCATAATCCACTACTTGATCTGCAATATTCCCCACTCGGAAGGAGCTTAGATCATGATTATTTGATGACTGATTACTGATAGTACCGACCGAGCCACTTCAGCCGGTCGCAAACCTTGTTTTGCAGAGACTATCTCAAACCAATCCATTTCCCTTTATGCAAGAATTTGTCATGTTTTATGCCGAGGGCGGCCGAACGGATCGCCAAAATTATTCGGTTAATGAGGCGTGTCTGTTCTTTGTCACAGCAGTTTTCGTTTAGTGGGGTCCGATGTACATGGACTAACGCGGTGAGAAGCACGGATCGTCCGTCCAGGCCCACTGTCACATCTCCCCCTCAGGCGCTTCTATCAGCTGCATATCATGCAATGCCCCTCCATACAGTCTCAAAAATGAGATACCCCATCTAATCAGCATGGGTCCGGAGTGTTATCCAAGATTCTGTCACACCGCTTGGGGATATCCCAAACCCTTTCCTTGGTTTTATGAGGGTGCCGAACGCCGCCTGCTTGGGTATTTGTCGCTTGCTTTTTCGCTTCGAGTTATTAAAGATCGGCTTAGGGAATTTCCGTTGCCATTACCAGTGCATTATGAGACCATCTAATATCATCGACGATCTCATAGCCTTTTGATCGGCTCAGTTGTGGGGATATCCTTTGTCGCTGGGTCCCTCGCGAATACAGGTCAGCTTTCCTGGCTATTGTTCGATTGTCTTGCAGGAAACGGCCTGTTTACATCTCACTCCAAACTGTTGTATGAGCAGATCTGAGGGATCTGAGGGACCACCTGTACCATACAACCTTTACTGTGACTCGCCTATGACCATTTCTCAAGAGATGTATAGGAGTCACAGGCGCGTAGGAAAACACTAGGAGGAGTACGGCTATCTACCTAATACGCTTTGAATGACTGATATCTAGAGAGGCCGGTATGCTCGTTCCAATCAGGATTCGGAGGTAGCCATCCATGATTAGACCGCCTATTGTATGGGCCATCATCGCAAATCCCAGTAAGCTTAGCTGGCCAACTGTCATTCGTAAACAGATATAGACATGTCTCTTTTCAATAGTATAGGATTCATTACTCAGTCCAATCTACAAAATAGTTTCATACACAGTCAAGGGCCTTTCTTTTCAGGTCAGTGTTCATTGCTATGTGATAGAATAAGGGCGTTGAGAATAGCAAATCCTTCTAACGGCAGATTTCCCGCAGTTTAAACTTCTAATCTCGATCAGCTAACATCCGATCCAAACACTGCGTCGTCTGATAATAGTTGTATCCTCTAACGTCTAGAGCAAGGTTAGCCTGCACGTCAATGGAGAATGCTGAGTTCCATTCAACAAAGACTGGTCACTACTATCGGTAACGACAGACCAGGTTGCAGTGCCCCACGAGATACCCCCAGATGATTGTTCTTATTCGTCATAGGCCGAGTTTTGGTATTCATAAGAGTTAAACTGTTCAAGGCACGGCTCTAGGTTGTTTGTCAAGCTACATTTATCGATGTTTCATCCGTGATATTACCTCTAAAATCTGCACCTTTTGGACAACTTCATGTGTAGCATTGCTTTGTGGCTTGTGCAATAGATTTTCCTTAGCATTGACGTTTATTCGCTTCACCACCGGGCTTTGCGTGGTCGCTGAGACACGTATCAATACTTATTCGATGCTTATTCGGATCTTTCCGCCACAAAATACCTGCAGCGTCACGCATGATGAGCTTTCCTCCGGTGAGTTCACCTCCTGTTTGTGATTCTGCGGCAACGTCCCCGCCATTGATACATTGTTCCATCTCTGAGGTGCTCCTCAATTCATGGATCAATGGAAGGCTGTGATGCAGATTGGACAACAAAGATACTTTAAACAGCCAAGATGGACCTGGCTTTCATCTATTCTATTCTCTCGCATATTATTGTTTATATAATTAGCCTTCATTTTCTCCCCGCTGATACCATTGTGAATGCATCCGCCGCTATATAGATCCGCTTCTCAGGTTTCAGGTTATTTATTTAGAAAGAATACACCCCTTGCCGTTCGCTTGTCACAGATGATTGGCTGAAACGGACCATGGAATTGTTGACCCGTCTCTTTGACGCACAGAGCCATATATCTTACAGTCGAATGCTGACACTTCCAATATAGCGTCATTGATACAACCCACCTCTACATATCTTGTACTTGGATTGTGCTGAATACTGGATAGGTTTCGTACATACGTACAAAAGTGGCCCATAGGCCAACACGCTTCAGTAGAGTTATACTGTTCAGCCATAAGGTAGCTATACATCTGTAGACTAGTACTGGGAAGTATTGGCGCGCACGTAAGATTAGACAACATCATCACTCATTAAATCATATTTTTGGCTATACCTTCTCTTCAGTAATTGGCACGACTCCATTCCATGAAAGGCTTATGGCCACAACGTCCCTGCAGTTCAACACCCCTTGCGGCGTGTTGTATTGACCAACCCGCAGGTCTATTTGGAATGAGGCTATCCAATCGAGTCTTATATCCACTCTACTAATGGGCTGCTCACATAAGGCTCAATCCAAGTCTAGAACCATCAGTAGAGGGGCTACCGGAGAAAGATGCCGAGAACCCCGAAAGTCTCCTTCATCACTACTAAGACTCATAGTATCATTGTGCCCATTTATATCCTGGGTATCTAGCATGTGAGAATCCATGATCCGTAGTAAAGCAATACTAGGATATCAGCCGGGAAGCTGTTGCTGAAGACATAAGTGTCCCGGCTTGCATATGGCAATCACACCCTACATTGTAACGCTGTGCAAGAGGCATCTTGAGCCCTTGAAGAAAATAACAGTGTCCGTGTCACTTACATAGTTAGTGATGTTTTGCAGATGACCTCACATATCCGATCTACCCAAAGGAATAAGGACATCATATTATGGTCCCTGTTCTACGTCACGTGTGACAATTCCTAGCGGAAGTGCCATTACGCTCTGATATGTCGTACCTTTTTTTTTCTGAACTGTTTTCTTTCTAAACTGTTTCAAAAACAACCCATACCCTGGGCATGGAGCGACACGTAGTTGGCAACTACGGACCTACGGTAGAGACATATATATACATCGAGACACTCCAAACATACTAACGCACAGAACACCATCATTATGGTAGACTCGAGCAGTAACAGAAAACCCCACTTGGAAAATCCATGAATCTTTCACAAGATCCCTTCAACAAAAATTAGCGACAGAAGTGCAAACTAAACGAAGGTTGGTCCCCCTGTCTTGAAACGGAGACAAGCCGGGACCGGAAACTTGAACCACCCGTAGTGGCGGCAAAACCCGCCATGGCAGGCCGGTACCGGGATTCCTGAAATAGCAGGTGATCTCAGACCACGATTCTATTACTACCGGCTATTAGCATTGCAATCATCAGGTTAAACGAACCTTAACTTTGGATAAAACTAATTTAATTTAGAAGATAGGCAGGTGATTAGCGAATGACAATAATGGCCTAAGGCATCAAGTAGCTTAGGTACGGAGTAGCCGCGCTGACACATCTGGCAAACTTGTTTCTGTAGATCCTGTAGTATGTACCATACCTACTATACCCTGTACTGTTACTACTGTATACAGTTTTGGTTTCCAAACTTTACAAGCTAATGGATCTTCTATGCATGTGTGCATATGTTTCGATATGTGCATAATAAATGGGAATTTCTCATATCGGTCAAATATATTCTCAGAGTCATATAGTCTGTAACTCTGTTATGCTGTATTTGGTCGTTACCCAGATCCAAGTAATCTTGCGGAGATTATGGTCCTATCTCCGTGCTTTTGTTCCCAACTCTAACATTTCTCTCGCCGTCGTGCCATCAACATTCATCTCCCCTAATACTACATTGTCAGTTTTCCACGCTTAGAGCGTAGATGATTATTTCAATAAAATGGATGATCAAGATAATACGGCGTAAGTAATGAACTTATGCTCACCGGTCTACGCACGATGTCACCCACTAATGCCGCAATGCGTCGAAAGGCCATCGAAACGGAGCAAGAAAGCTTGCACCGAGTGCAGGCAGCAAAAGGCGAGTTATCGCAAATTATGCTCTCCATTATGCTTTTGCATCATGAAGTTATCATAATGACTCTACCAACGAACTATTCACTAATCTTAGCGTCTGCAGGCCCGATGCGATGCCTACGTCAACCCTGATCGGCCATGCACCAGGTGTGTCAAGATGAAAGCACAGTGCATTATCTCAGACCCATTCCGGAGAGAGCACAAACGCCAGTGAGTGGACGAATGCGTTTGCTTTCTATCAGACGTTTATAGAATTAATAATTGAAAAAGGCGACTTTCAGAACTCGAACAGGAGACAGATGAGTTGCGCAAGAGATTGAGGTCATCGCAGAGCGTTGTCCCGCAGTCATCACCTATCGCCATGCTGACAGCTGCAGCGGAAATGGGTGTGCATTCCACGGGAAATGAAGTTGGCCTACACTTAACGCCCCAATCACAATCACCCCCAGCTTCCTATGCTGAACCAACGGTTCCTTCTCTCGTCCTAGGGCCGCCCCTACCACGAGTGGAATATGCTCCTGGTGAGCGAGCTTCGGATCCAACAGTGTCGCGTACTTTAAGCGGTATCGAGGTCACTGGCGAAGAAATAGACGAGATATTCCAACTGTACGCGCCTAACCGACCACAGATGTTGCTGTACGAGCTAAGAGAAACCAGGTTCTTTGAGCAATATGCCCAGTTCCTCCCCGTGTTGGACCCATTAACCACTCCGAACGCATACTATGCACAATGCCCCTTCCTATTTTGGGCTGTCATCGGGGTCGCATGCAGGACGTACCCGAAAAATCCGACATTGCTCACCGCGCTTGCACGAAGCATCACAGACATGGCTTTACTTTCACCTGCATCGACATCGGCCCCATGGCATATAATCCAGGCCTTGCTGCTCTTCCTGACATGGCCTATGCCGAAGGATAATACAAGGCCCGAGTTAACCTTTCCGTTAAGTGGCAGTATGCTGCATATTGCCATGCAGAACGGGCTTCATATTCCCATGTCTAGCCACGAGTTCACTAAGAAAAGAATTCCTGCCCCATCCGAGGCAGAGCTGGTGCGGCGATCCGAGCTTTGGGCACGCTGTGTGATTGTGTACCAACGGTAAGGTGCAAACCACCAACCTGCTTATGAGATGCTAAGAGATACCAGTGCCTGCTCTATAAAGGGACACCCGCCTCGTTCCGTCATGGAACTAGAGCAGGACTTTGGACAACGTGAAGTGGATGTTCAGAAGCTATCGCCGCCACTCGTCGTGGAGAGGAAATGTCAGGAGTTGGTTGCTCGTTGTAGCGCGGCTGTTCTCGAGATCGGGGTACGAACAGTGTCCCTAGAGCAAGAGAGAGCTTTAGATATTTTGTTACGTACATTTGAGAACCAGGTCACAGATTTGGAGGCACAGACAAGTCAAGGTAATACCAATCTTATCTTCCCATTCATTAGTTCGGGAGAGGCTCACTGCCATCTAGCGCATGACCGGATCCAAACCACTATTTGTCGTCTAAGCATTCAAATGTTGCACTTTTTCAAAAATCAGACGTTATCCTCGACGGGTTGCGTTCAACGTCTTTTATGTACCGCCTGTTCGGTTATCGGGTCAGTTCAAGATTTAAGCCGGACACCACTGAATCTTGCAGCAGCTCCTCTGCAGCTGTACTTTGCGCTGCTCCTCGCCTCAGTAGCTCTATTGCGCATACTCAAAGGCCCCTCATTACCTGGGCTAGATCTGGAGAGGGCTCGATCACGCTTTTTTATTGCAATCAATCTCCTTAAACAGATGTCCGTCCAGAACAATGATGCTGCAGCGAAAACGGTTATTGTATTGAACCAACTATGGAATAGTACAAGGGCCTTTCGCAAGTCCGACGGGGGTGATTTCCCAACGCTTCGGATCCGTAGCCGATTGATGCTCAGTCCAGTGGTGGATGCAGTATGGTGGTGGCGGGAAGAGCATGACCCCCAATGTCGGTCAGGCGTCCCCTCCCAGGGAAATGCGCCGGATGGTATGTTTCTTTCATCTTACCCCTCATGGCGAAGCTTATCATCGGAATAGGAATTGATTCCAATCGAGACAGCACCGGTGCGGTGGTAAACGCACCGATTGGCCTGATGGAACGCCAAGAGCCTGTCCTTTTTGGTGACCAGTTTCTGGCTGATTTCGAATGGGCTTTAGGCGATGACGGACTCTTCCCTCCGACTGAGCTGTATGGCTCAGGCTGGTCATCACTAGGAGCTACCATCTAGCGCTAATAACCCCCCGGTCGGCGCCAACGGCTTAGACTGAATAGTAGTGAGAGACTAACATAGACACCGTCACAGGAGAGTCGCAGGTGCTTCGGTAAACACGACAGGCTCAGTCCAAGATGTTGACTGATCACGCCTTATGCTTTCAATGATGCCATGCTCACACCCAATCACAATCAAGCGTGGCAATCAGAATTCACCTGCCATTAGCATAACAATAACACATGGCTTGCTGGGGTGATTGAAACCCGGCATCCGACGGTATCCATTCGCCATGTGGCCTTGCCAATATAGTGCAACAGACTCATAGGACGCTCTGACGATAGATGTGCGAATAAGTTCTAGTGCGGGCATATACTTTGAGGTCACTAGCTGCATCACAGCCGAATATGGCCGTTGATCCCACGTCTCAGTATCTTCCGCGCTAGAACATCGTTCCATCTTCGCACCTGCCAAATACAGGAATCTAGGCCAAAATTCAAGATTATGGCAGCGTGCTACCTCACATCGAGTCCGTGCGGGTGTTCAAGCCACCAAATCTAGTCGGCGATGATGTTATCTACTAATTACCTGCACCCAGCCTTTACGAAGGATTCTTCGTGCTGTGATTCGCCCCAAACCTTGCTAGTAATCCCACTTTGGGATAATGGCTGTTGTGGCGATATTTTGAACAACGGCCGACTTTGGACAAATACGGTGTACTATATCTACCATAAGCTTCGATGGGAAATTTCAACCGCCATTCATGAATCAAGGCCCCAGAATAGGAAGGAGATGGGGTGTATTGAGAAAAGGTGCCGATTTTGGGCATGTTACATCGCTCTATCGCTCCCGCAGTTGGGGTTGAAGCAGGGGGCTTCGAGAAGAGACAGCAATTGGCTCCATCCTGTTGCATGGGCCTTATC
Source organism: Aspergillus caelatus (assembly GCF_009193585.1). Lineage (NCBI taxonomy): Eukaryota > Fungi > Ascomycota > Eurotiomycetes > Eurotiales > Aspergillaceae > Aspergillus > Aspergillus caelatus. Next base: position 28,651 of record NW_022475381.1, read on the forward strand.
AAGCCCGCCAAGTTGAAGCTAAGACGGAGTTAACTTTCAGAAGCGGTTAGGGTTATCGCTACAAAACCTCCGATGATTTGCCGTTCTGTTCCCGGGTTAACCGAGGCCTCGCGATATCCTCAACCTCGCTTCGTATGGGCCCCGCCTAGTATATTGTCTAAACGACGCTAGGCAGGCCCCGAGGCAGGTCACGCAGACATTTCCATGGATGCTGTGATCAAATGATGTCTCTTTGCGTTGGATAAGACCGTGAATCTTTTGTGTTGGGTTTGCGGTGGTGTGCTCCATTGCTTATCAGGAACAAGCTTGTGCGGGTGGGAGCGCCGGGGTCTTGTATCTCGTATCAACCCATTCCTCCTATCGGTATCGCATGCAGGCCACTCATAGGCTACAATCGATTGTAGATTGGCCCCCACCTCCCTCCACTGAATTAGCGCGAGAAATCCAATGCTTAATACCCCAGATACGGACCGGACGTCCGACGCAATTCACGACTAATTTCAATTACCCCCTAATCCAGCCTTCTATCTCTCTAGCGTTGATTGCGGTAAAACATGCATAGGTTGTGCGATTCGTCGGCGCATATAGGAACGCCACCCCGGTAGTGGTCAGGTCAATTAGTCAATGGCCAGTCACGAAGAGGCAATAGGTCAGGGAGCTGGTCGAGGAGCCCTAGTGTCATGTTTGCCGAATAGCTTAGGGAGCCTATCAGCGCCCGGCCTTCAGCTGATATAGCGAAACAGCGCCGATCTGCGGAGATTCTCTTCCATCGTGTTGCCAGAGGGTAAACGTCGTTGAAGCGAGGGGATTCTTCACAGCTGATCTGCATGATCAAGATATTGGGGTCTATGTGAAATTGTCCGAGTGACTGTCTGTCAGCACGGTAGAATGGCCGCATTGTTCCCTCTTGGCATGAACGCTCGATTTGTCTGTCTTACCCAACATTGGTATGTCTATAAAGACGAGCTTCAGGCAGTGGAAACCTTGGTTTCTGAGCCGGGGTTACATCGGAACCTGCCTAGTGACTAGTGGCTTTGGGATCTAATTGATAGCGCTGGTTCCATTTCCTATTAATTAATTTATCCATACATAGACGATAAGATGTCGGGCTACCATCGGACATAGCTAGTGCTCCCCACCCTTCTGGTAAGGAGCAGAGCGCCATCGTATCATTTATATGGGGTAACTGCCTTCAGCACTCTCACTTTCTTTTCCACATCCCCATCACTCTCTCAGCTAGCTTACCCCCTTTGCTTTTCTCCTCTTCTTCAGTTGGATGGTCAGTGTGAGTACGACCACCTTCTCATACCAACACACTCTAGTGGCGTCGTCTCCCTGTCACGCGCCACAATGAAGGAGAAAGAGACCGGACCCACGGTGGCCGTGTCTACCGGAGCGGCCATTGATGAAGCAGCACCGGATGCGGCCATCTCCCATCTGAAACAACTGAAGAAGGAGCAACAATGGGACCCAAACTTGCCCGAAGATGTCACCGACGAGATTGACGACAAAGCTGGAGCAGAGGCTGCTGAGGATCTCATTGACAATTCTCCATATCCAGAAGTGCGTGCAGCCGTCCCAAACTATGACGAGGGTGGTCATACCAATACCATCCGCGCCTGGGTCATTGGCCTAGTCCTAGCCACTGTTGCATCGGGGATGAACATGCTGTTCTCTCTACGCCAGCCATACATTGTGATTCCCTCGTATGTTGTTCAGGTTGTGGCCTACCCAATCGGTGTAGGTTGGGCAATGTTACTGCCAAATAAGACTTTTAATTTGTTTGGTCTCAAGTTCAATCTGAACCCCGGCCCTTTTAGTAAAAAGGAACACGCCATTGCAGTTCTCATGGCCAACGCCTCATTTGGGGGTGGTACTGCCTATGCCACCGATATCATAGTTGCCCAACGAGCCTTTTACAAACAACGGTTCGGATGGGGCTATGAGCTCCTCTTGTGTATATGTACCCAGATGCTGGGCTTTGGCTTTGCGGGCTTCTTTCACCGATTCCTCGTCGCCCCAGCAGCCATGATTTGGCCATCAACGCTCATCAATACATCCATCTTTAGCGCACTGCACGACCGCACTCTTCCCGATCCACGAAAGGTTGCCGGCTGGACAATCGGCAGATATCGCATGTTTTTGTACTGTTTGATCGGATCTTTCGTCTGGTATTGGTTCCCTGGCTATATTGCTCCCTTCCTCAGCGTCTTCGCCTGGGTGACATGGATTAAGCCCCAGAGCCCTGTCGTCAATCAGCTCTTCGGTGGCTGGACGGGGTTGTCTCTACTTCCTATCACTTTTGACTGGACTCAAATCTCGGGTTTTAACTTCAGTCCACTGATCTCGCCGTGGCATGCGCACGCGAACACCCTTATTGGTATGGTGGTGTTCTATTGGATCTGCACTGTTGGTCTACACTACAGTAATGCCTACTGGTTCAAGCACTTGCCCATTAGCGATTCCAGCAGCTACGATAACCTCGGAAAGGTATACGATGTGTCCAGAATCCTGACGCCAGAGTTTACCTTCGATGCTGCCAAATACAAAGAGTACTCGCCTCTCTTTCTGTCCACGACATTCGCTTTGTGCTACGGCCTGAGCTTTGCTGGCGTTATTGCCGTCCTTCTGCATGCGATATTGTTTCATGGTAAGGAGGTCTTGGCCCGCCTCAAGACTTTCCGCAAGACTGAGGACGATATCCACGCCCGTCTGATGGCTCGCTTCAAGCCCGTTCCGCTGTGGTGGTACGGTGCACTCTTTTTGACTATGATGGGTATAGGTCTGGGTGTGTCACTCGGATACCCCACTCACCTGAGTTGGTGGGCTTTCTTTATCGCCTTGATCATGGCCATTGTGTGGACTTTGCCTGTTGGAATTGTGCAGGCAGCTACAAACATCCAACTGGGACTTAACGTTTTGACAGAGTTTGTGATCGGCTACATGCAGCCTGGAAAGCCAATGGCCATGATGCTTTTCAAAACATTTGGTTATATATCCATGTCCCAAGGCTTATACTTCTGCCAGGACATGAAACTTGGTCAGCTTCAACCTTAGATTCCCCTGGGTTCAGCGCTAATTCTTTTACAGGTCACTATATGAAAATCCCTCCCCGAGTTACATTTGCCGCCCAGATGGTCGCCACCCTGTGGACGTCGATCGTCCAGATTGCAGTCATGAACTGGGCATTAGGATCGATCAATGGCGTCTGTGAACTGGATCAACCGAACCGCTACACCTGTCCGAACGGCCGCGTTTTCTTCAACGCCTCCGTCATCTGGGGAGTCATTGGTCCCGCTCGCATGTTCTCACCCGGCCAGCTCTACTCCGGCTTGATGTGGTTCTGGCTCGCTGGCGCTGCCTTGCCCGTTCTCATCTATCTGGGCGCCCGTATATGGCCCAGAAGCAAGATCCGTTACCTCAGCGCGCCCCTAATCTTCACCGGTGCCGGATTGATTCCCCCTGCTACGCCCCTCAATTACCTCAGCTGGGGCATTGTTGGCTTCATCTTCAACAAGTGGATTCGCACCCGCTGGCGCGGCTGGTGGATGCAGTACAACTACGTCCTGTCTGCAGGGCTCGATGTCGGTCTCACCCTATCCACGATCGTCATCTTCCTTTGCCTGCAGCTGACTGGGACTGAGTTCCCGTCATGGTGGGGTACTCGTATCGCGGCCGATACCATGGATGCTGCCGGCACTGCAGTAGAAATTACTGGGGAGAAGTTCGGCCCAGCGACATGGTGATCACATCCATGATGTGTTTGGAGGAGGGTTTGGAGTAACGTAATGTATTTATCTATTTCTCCTGTTATGCCTAGGCCATCCGGCTACGGATCATGTAGTATGAATGATATCTATAATGAGTGATGTCCGTCCTTTGATGACCGGTCTACATGATGGTGGCGTTTCCGCTAACTATGGATAATAACCGCTGTAAAGCTCTTATATATATGAGAGCATAATGAAGTTCACTCAATTGGCATTATCAGGAAGTGCGTGCTTTCTTTGCTGCCCCCAAGCTATATCGGGTGTACGATTCTAGGGCTTTGGTTTATTATCGGCCTTAATCCCGGCAGCGAGATAGGCTCATTTATACATCCATGCCTCGACTAACTGCCAAGTTAAGATAATATATTTAATGACCTACCAATCATTCCATTTAAGCACCAAGCTAGGCCGACTAGCAGTTGTATGTCTAAGTGCACGAATAATATCTGTACGCAGGATCACCGACACGCCCAGCATCGATGACGATAACTTCATCCGCAAAGTCCATAGTCTCACGGCGGTGAGTAACAACAAAAGCCATCCATCCACAGCCAGCGAATTCCGCCTTTAACAATCTCTGCATAGGCAAAGAAGTCTCCATATCAAAATTACTATTCGCTTCATCAAGCACCACGATCCCACCGTGAGTCAGGGTGACGTACCGAGTCTCACCTAGAGCTTTTAGTACAAGAGCTCGGGCAAAGCTGAGTAGCTGTTGCTGACCTGAGATCAGGAAAATCGTCCACCGGGCTGTCAATGCATGAACTATTGTCGTTATAGGAGCACACGGAGTGCTTCGCAAACAGTAGAATCGATGTCACCCTTCGTTCGTCGCATTTTTTTTTTTTTAACACGAAATATAAAATCAGTCGGTTTTTATTCTCAACAGTGGTCCCTGATTCACCACAAGGGCTCTCCAGTATCAGTCAATTTGTCGGACTTCCGCCGGTGGTTCATTGAATACTTTGGACCGGGGGACTGTTGGGGGTAGCGTTACTACAAAACGCCCCTTGATTGATCTTACCCTCTATGTTGTTTCCGGTAGTCTATTCATGCAAATACAGATTGAGTTCCAATCATCAATTGAACATTCACTCTTTATCTATCACTGGCGATGAACATGTCAAGACCCCGATAACTTTACTTGACCATTTTACGTACCGATCATTGGGACGGAAAATTGTCGGAAGCTTTTCCCGCCGCCACTAGATCATTAGATCCACTCTACCTTCCTATTCTATTCGGAATGCGAGGTAAAATGAAAACCCAAGCAAAGGGGTATCAAAGTCAAGTGCCCATCTTTCGCAGAAGATATGCTTACAGTGTCATTCTGTAAAGATTCAGACAACAGAAGAGGGTAACGGGATAGACAGTTGTCCTGTCTGTGGGTGGAGGGCGTAAACTTGATTTTTGCTTTAAAGAATCAGAGGTGGAACATGACATTCAAGGGAATCAATTGATACCTGGAGCCCTAATGACTGCCCCTTGAAAGCCACTGTGGAGGACCTCGCGATGTGGCCGAGATAGGCAACTTGGCACCCAGTTCAAGTCCCACATAGTGCTTATACCCACCTACCTTCTTATGCCGGATTGCGAAACTTATAATTAATACATTATATCGAGCATCTCCATGCTTGTAGTTAATCGTCCTTTTAAGGTGGCGAGACAAGACAGCCCGCACGACTATATAGACGAGGGGCTTGCTGCTGACATACCGGTATGACAAGTATCATTTCTTTCAGCGTGGATGTTGCATTACTCTCAAACACTGCTGGATCCTGGATTTTAACAAACAGCAATCTCGAATCCTGATAGTCATGCCTAGATACAAGCGCATGGCGTCGTCATCCCCTCAACACGCACGCCGGTCACGGCGAATTGCCAACTTAACTGAGAACAATCGTGTTGCAACTCCTGTCAAAAACGAGAATCACGTTACAGATGAAATAGATGAGACAGATGGGGATGGATCATCATTTCATGATACCGCCGACGAGGACCATGGTTCTGATAATATAGAAATCGAGCACGACAGCGACGAAGATGGGTTCGGTACCATGGACAAAGATGTCGAATACGAAAAGCGAACTGTATTTCAAGACGAAAAGAGCGGCAGGGTAGTTACTATCATTCCTCACGAGACCTTACGCTCGCTCAATGGAGTTGAATACTCAGACTACAAGGTACATAAGAATACTTTTCTATATCTGATGGATCTCAGAGCCAATAACAGACGGACTTGGTTCAAACGTAAGTATAAAAAAGCAAGACCGAAGACAATACTGACAGCAATAGGCCATCAAAAGGAGTTCAAACGTGCCTGGAAAGATTGGGAGGTGTTTATAGAAACTCTTACGCCCAAGATCATTGCGTTTGATTCTACCATCCCTGAACTACCACCCAAGGACGTCATATTTCGGATATACCGAGATGTTCGCTTTAGCAAGGACAAGAGACTCTACAAGGTTAGTAGTTCCATTACCACACGGAGTGCTTAATATCTCACCTTTACTACCTTAAGTCCCATTTTTCCGCAGCCTTCTCCCGCACTGGTAGAAGGAGACCATATGCATGTTACTATATCCACCTGGACCCGGGGTCAGCGTACGTCGGCGGCGGGCTTTGGGCTCCAGAGCCCCCGACGATCCAGCTACTGCGGGACAGCATTAACGAGAGACCTGAAGCGTGGCGTCAAATTCTGAGTTCTGAGAATTTCAGGGATATGTTTTTGCCGAAAGGGAAGGCCGGCGTGGAAGGAGCATTGGAGGCGTTTGCTGAGGCCAACAAAGAGGGAGCTTTAAAAACAAAGCCAAAGGTACGATATACAGTTTGCGAAATGCATAGCCAATGTCAGTACTAACATACTTAGGGATATGATGTACATCATCGTGATATCGAGTTGTTGAAGTTACGGAATTACCACGTTGTGAAACCGGTGGATGATGCAATTTTTACCGCCGAAGATGGGCAGGATAGGATAATTAGTATCCTTAGTATTCTACTACCGTTTGTTACGTTCCTTAATGATATCATCATGCCAAATCATGATGAGTCTTGAGGAGACCTTGTGATCTCTCCAGGCTCCTTCGGGCCGCCGGAGGCTGCCTTGCACTTTCGATCCCTAACATAAAACATATCTAACTCTCAAAGTCCCACACACTGGTTGAATTATTGGTTTAGTCCAGCCTTAGCCTTCTCCAACAACTCCTTGACACTTGTAGCGTGTAATCCCTGGAGAACTCCAGTTCCCCAAACTAGCGCCTTTGCATCGGGGATGTGATTCGCATTCGTGAATCCCAGGATCCTCATCTGATGGACGGCTACACCGCCATCATTCGCCTTGAGCCCCTTGTAAATCGCATCAAGTACCTCCGAAAAGGTCACTACATTCAATTTCCACGCTGGATCGTGAGCTCTAATCAGCTCGAAAAGGTCTCGGTATGTCAAAGTCTGCCCAGCCAAGTGGGTAACCGGCGGCAAATCAGCCCCAGTATGGATACTATTCCGCAATACAGCCAAAACTGCCCAAGCTACATCTCCAAGCGAAGTCAAAGTAACCTTTTGCAAGCCATCCGCATATACGTCGAAGACCTTCGTGCAATGGTCCATCGCCCATGCGGTTCCAACCTCGCGAAGTGGATTCTTATCCTGAGGCAAGATGTATTCCATGAACCAGCCGTGGCAGATCATTGTCCACTTAACGTCATGTTGGGATCGTAGCTTCTGGCGAACAACTTCATGCGTGGCGGAACTGAACATTGGTTGATCGGGAAAATCCTCGATGTTGATATTCCATTCCGAAGGAATGAAGTGTTTGCAGCTGCGCGATGCGCTGCATGCTTCTAGAATGTTTGAGTGGGCGGAGATATAGAACTCGCTGGGTCCACTGAGGGTTGAGACGACAGCGTCGCAGTCGTCAAGGTGCTTCTCTAAATCTTCGATGGAGTAGTCCGTGAGACGAGTCTCGGCTCTGAGTTGTTTGAGGCTCGGTTTTAGTGTACCAGTGATAATGATCACCTCGTCCTCTGATTTGCAGAATTCTGTCGCAAGGCGAAGGCCTACTTCTCCTGCACCAACAAGTGCGATTCTCATGGTTATGAGATGTTCTTCTGAACTAGAGGATGTGTGGGGGGATGGAAGTGGGAGTACAATGGCAGGCACGTCCGAGTCCAATTAAAGGAGTTTCAAAAGGTGAATCTACACTTTGGACTTTCACTGCTTGAGTATATATACGTTCTTGTGGGTCTATTGAGTAGAAGTAAAATGCGCAATCGTGGGCGGCAAGGTACCGAAAATCCTTAGAAACCCTTGACTATAGTAAAAACCAAGACCAGTCAAATGTCAACTACCAGAGAAAAAAATTCCCCAGGTATACCCTATAATCGGTCGTACCCTGTTACCTAGTTGTGGAGCATCCTAAGTGATCCACTCTACTTTCCTCTTTCGGCTGCATCGCGAGGCAATCGTCAGGGCCACGCACTTTTAATTTACTGAGACCAGGATATAGCAACAACTGTCAGGATTTGGCTAACCTCGTGTCTCTGATTACGCTCTGATCATGTTCTCTTCTTCCCAGCTTCTCGGTGAGGCGGAGCCTCGGAGTATCCCTCCTCGCGAGAATCCTCCATTACAGCACTCGGGTCTACTGTGAAGACAGGTATTTAGCTATTACAGATGCGATTACTCAGTTATATTGCCCTATACATGGTTCTGACTTTGCTCTCTCGAAAACAAACAAGGAATTACAACGTCAGCCGGTGTTAACATTACTGAAGTGATCGGCTCGACTGAGGTATGCACTACGCTTCAGTTCATGCATCGCCTAAGGCCTCCGCAAGATATATATTACGCACAACGCTTCTAATACCAAAAAAGAAAGAAAGAGAGCCTAGAAAGGGTCATTCATCATATATACATATAAGCCCCAGTCATCAAGAAATTCGAAAGTAGAAATTCATTGAACATCGCACAATTTCAAATCATACAACCAGATGAGAAAGTCATATTTACATCCAATTCAGTGTTCCACCCAAAGTCTAACCAAAACTTTCTTTGCCACCCCTCCCAAAACCTAAACAGCAACACTCCTCCTCTTCATTCCAACCATGAGTGCCAAAGGCTTCCGGAGGAAACCCTCTCTCGTCTCCATGGGTCCATCCTGCTGAATTTCAAAGTCAAACAAGCGGAAGACAGTTCCAACGATGACGAGCAGCTCCATCTCCGCGACATTGCGGCCGACACAGGCACGGGGACCAGTACTGAAGGGGATGAAAGCGGCCTTCTGGCGGGCGGTGAGACGCTTGGGATCCCAGCGCTCGGGGACGAACTGCTCGGCATCGGGACCCCAAATTTCCTTGGAGCGGTGGATGGTGTAGGTGGGTACGGAGACGACGTCGCCAGGGTAGAAGGTGTGGCCCGAGATGGTGACCGGTGGGTTACCGGCGGGAATTTCACGGGGAAGACCCATTGCCGAAGTGCTGTGGATACGCATTGTTTCCCAGATGACCCATTGGAGACTTTTTCTTTCGTTAGCTTTTTGCCATGATACATAATACAAGGGAGGAGGGAAGGGAGGAGAATAACATACTAGGGGATATCCTTAACCATCGCGTGAACGGGCACATCCACATCCTTGGGAATAGACTCGTCGAGCACCTTGTGCAGCTTCTCAATAACCCCAGGAGTGCGCAGACACCAGTACAGAATGGCGCAAGAGGTGTTACTCGTGGTATCAGAACCGGCAATCAGCTGCGTCAGTGCTTCAGCCGTAAGTTCCTCGCGGCCGAGCTTGTTTCCATTCGAATCCTTGCCCTCCATCAGACGAGCCAGCAAATCCACACGAGTGTTGTTAGCCATAACCTCTGGGCGAAGACGCTCATTGACCCGCGCAACCGCAATACCAGCCAGGTTCTCCACAGCCTCGAGTCCATCCCTAAAGAAGCGGTCGGGGATATACTTCGCCCAGGGAATGAGGCTGGGGCAGGCACCCAGGGTAGCAGAAACTTCACCACGGCGGTTGAGGACCTCGACGGCCTGCACGTAGCTGGGCTTGTCGTTCGGGTTCTTGCGCATTTCAGCGATGTCCTGGCCCTTCTCGAGCATGCCGAAGGGGGCGCCGAAGGCGAGGTCACCGATGATGTCGAAGGCGAGGTAGTTGAACCAGTTCAGGGCGTCGATGGTTGCATAGCCAGTCTTGGGGTTACTTTGGGTGTCGGCGATACGGTTCCATTGTTTCACGAAGAGCTCGGCGTTGCCGTGGATGTATTGTTCGAATTGACCGATGGATTTCATGGAGAAGGTGTGGCTGACGGTCTTACGCTTACGGGTGTGTTCGGCACGGTCGCGGGTGTTGAAGAGACCGCGGCGGATGGAGACGAAGGCATCATAGAAGTCACTGTATTATGATTAGTATTATTTATCTGAATTAAAGTTGTTGTGCTGTTGTTGGCGGGACTTTTATCCGCAGAGAGTGGGGTGTCGATTGTATAGGGGAACAGTAAAGGAAAGGAAGAAACATACGCCTTGAGGAAACCATTTCCATGTCCGTAGATCGCCTGGATAGCCTCGTCGTCGGCAATGGAGACATGTCTGGGAGCAATGCGCACGAGTTTGCCGTGTTTTTTATGAGCTTCATCGACGGTGACGAAGCGGTTGCCCTTGCGGTACTGCAGCATCAGCCACAGGTTAGAAAAGGCGGCGAAACCGGGCGACGGGATATCGCGTAAGCGCCATAGCTGCAGGTACGGCAGGATATAGTAGACGAATACGGCGGCGGTGAGCACATATGCTGCGCCCGTGGGCGTCAGGAGCTCGGCAATCATGGCGGCTGTTGTCGTTCTTTTTTTCTCCCCCAGCAGGACGGGATAATGTAGGACAATTAAGAAACTAGGCAAGGGAAGTGAAACGTTAGCATTCGCGAAAGGATTCAGAAATTAACCATAACGGGATCTTCGTGGAGAATCAACTGTTGACCGTTGCCACTAACCTCTTTTTGGTAAGTTAGGAATGAATCGTTCACTCAATCAATCGCACAAACTGTTGAAGGTCAAGATTCAAGAGTGAATTGAAAGAAGATGAGAAGAAGTAGAATAATGCTAATAAGAATGAGAATCACTCCAAAAGTCGAAAAATCATATCATCTCTCTCTATCATCCTCATCATGACCATGGCTGACGGTCAATATTTATGGGACTAGCGTGGACGAGGCTTCCCCGAGGCTATCCAACCGACGGGAGACGAATTCGGGAAGTCTGGGGTTGCCTCACTACTCTCACGCAGCCGATGCTGGCCTCCGATCCCCCGCTTCTTTCGGTTAATGTCCCCCTGCAAGTCACGAGTCATGATCGACCGCCCAGGTCTTACCCACGGTTTTCGTTGGTCGCTTCTACGTCTATGACTGGTGAGGCACCCTCATTTAGCTTTGAGCCAAGCTAATATGGTGTGAATGTCCTTACCTTTACCCGCTCTCTCATTGGTGGTGAAACAGCACACCCAACTTGTCATCCTGTAAGTTCTTTTCTACTACACAGTTAGTGGCGTTACTGTGGGCAAATAGACATATCTCGTATTTACTGATTTACTTTTTCTACGCTTTGATGTCAGGTTAGACCCCCAATCGTGTTCGACAATACTTCAGCAACATTTGGGGGTAACCTAAAGTACAGATATGACAAATATCTCATGTAGGTAGGCACAGATTAGATTCTATGGGACGTCACGTTGTTCCAAATAATTATGTGCAGATACGAAGAACCCATTATGCAAGACTCCCTCTACGGCTGGTCAGGATTTAGCTGGCCCTACTACTAGTATGATGTATGCTTACATATGCGGTATATCCGATCCAACCAACGCTCCACAGTATACTGCCGGTGTATGAATATGTACAAGTCTACTTCTTCATAGATAGTCCGCTCTACCACCGGTCCCCTTCCACCCGATACAATCCACTCTTCCTCTTCTCCGCCTCCCATCGCTCAACCCATGCCTTCATTCGTTCCCGACTTTTCCGGCTGCCGACGTTTACCGTAGGGATCACCCGTCCGATCCGGAGCGCACAACAGAACATCGTTAGCTCCCGAAACGAGCTATGTTCGCTGTACGGCACCCCAAAGCAGGCACTTTCACGCGTACTTCCGCGTTGGGGCACTAGGTCGCGTGCGGTGAAAGGCGTCTTCCAATGAGCAGAATGTAGCACCGTCGAGACGGGTGGGTTGTCCAACATCCGCTCTGTAGGTGGACGGTATGTCCATCCTGTCGGACGGAATCCCACCACACGAGTGAAGTGCGGCTTCATCGAATCCAGGTAGTCGGCCAGCGTCTCGGCGCGGATCTCGAACAGCGTCTGCATATGAACCTGGGCCTCCACGGGGTCGTCCGTTAACAACGAAGAAAGCTCGGCATCCTCCAAACAAGCGCACACTCGTTGCTTGCCCGCAGTAGCATAAATCTTGCTCTTCAAGGCTCGGGCAATTGCTAGACATACACGCTCTTTACCAATACTATATGTGCCAATGACGACCAACAATCGCCCTTCCGGACGAGACGATCGCTCCTGTGACTTGTCTGACCCCGTCACAGAGTTGAAAAACTTACTCATGATACTCCCGCCTCCTTTACTTGCTTTTTGTGACTGCCACGGCGCAGGGCCATCGTCCTCGCCTCGGTCAAGGCTAACACAGAGTTCCGCGCAGGCTTCGATGACATCGATTTGACTGGGAAAGGAATACTTAGGGCTGAGATAAGTAGTATCCAAGTAGCAGACGTCAATCCTTTGCTGCCGTTTCTGGCCCGTGACGGAGTCAATTATCTCGGGGCGAAGAAGGGCGTGCTGCACATGGGTGGGAGATGCTCGAAAATCGCCACAATGCAGAACCCGCTGAATCCTCTTGGACGGACCGGACCCCATGGCCTTCTCAAACAGAAAAATGGCGCTTCCGGGGCAGTGATTGGCCTCAATCAAAGTCACTTGAACGCCAGTATTGGGGACCTCTGTAGTCTTCTCGAATTCCAAATCCACTACCCATCGCGGGTCCACCTTGAGTTGTTGGCGGACTAAGTTGCCAGTAGCTTTACTGCAGTAGATGGGCCCATGGCGCCAAGAGGCCGAGAGGCCTATGTAATGGTCACTGTGGTAATGGCTCAAAAAGTAGGCATTGCATCCTTCGACTGCTCCATAACGAAAAGCATCCACACAAATCGAGAATCCCGGAATAATCTTGTAGAATGGACAAGTTCGTTGATATGCCTGCTTGCCCCTTGACTTGACCTCGCTGGCCGCCGCGGCTGTCCATGCTGTATCTTCTGCGTTACCTGCCATAAGCTTCGAGAAAGCGGATGCTGTCTTAGATGTGACGGAGGAGTATGGATCATTTTGCGGTGGCCTTGCAATCGAAGCGAGTTCTGCGCGCGTCAGCGCCTTCGCCGGCGTATCGGGCTTCGGTTTCGGCAAGACAGTGGCAGGCTTCCCATCAAGGCAATCATTGACATGCACCGACACGTCCTACTATTATTAGCAAACAACTCGTACATAATCCAAGCCAAAAGAGCGCCTTACAACGTCACTCAAGCCTACCAACTCAATCTGGCATATTGGGCATACTGCTACACCACCGCCAGGATCCACGTCGCACTCCTCTAGAGCTGGCGAATCGTTCGAGTCGTCGAAATAAAATACCGTCTCTTCGGATCCTTCTGCGTCGTCGTTTTCTTCGTCTAAGAGTCCTTCTTCCCCTCCGAACTCGTTTTCTTCTAGATCGTCAAAATTCGCAAGTTCATCATCTTCGATATGGCTCGTGGCTTCTCTTACCAATGGTGGTACGGCGACATCGGAAGTTCGATCATTATCTTTCCGGTCATTATCAACGCCCCTTGCGTCCTTCACGGCTTCGGCCTTTGTCAACACGGCTGGTTCGTCACCGAAATCACCAAACGCTCCCAAATCCTCCTCACTGTCAGACTCATCGATAAACGGCCCGCTAACCTGTCGAGATTTGGCCGGAGCAGGCGTTGTCGCAGAGGCCTCATCCTTCACCTGATCCGTCCGAGGAGAGTCTGACTCTGACTCGACCTTACGCTTCTTAACCGCAGACCCATTCTCGTTATACCTGTCCTCCTCCTCCTCCTCCTCCTCCTCCTCCTCCTCCTCTTTCGGGACCACGAGGTCCCCATCGCCTTCACCCCATATATCGTCAGGTGTCCGTGACCGGGATCGCGGGGACGTACTAGGATCTATCAAGGCCGACTTCTTCCCATTCCGATCATCCAAGAACAACCCGCCACCACCGTTACTCTTCGAGCTATCTTCTCGCCGCAATGATGGGCTGTTGTGCCCGCTACCCGTCGGTCGGTCCGTTTTCGTCGCAAATTGCGTGATCCGAGACTGTCGAGAAGTGGCTTGCGGGGGGCCGTCCGCCTTCTGGAAAAAGTTCAGGAGACTGCTGTTCCGTTTCACAGAGGTTGGTTGCTTGGACCTGGAAGATGGTTTAGATGGCGTCGAGCCTTTCTTCGAGAATGAGCCAGCCATGTCGAATGCTATATATAGAGCAGGTTTTGATCGAAATCGACGGCCGTAGGTATATTGAGGTGAGGGGCAAATTGTTGGCCGCTGGATGGTAACCAGTATGTAAAATCTGACTTTAATGCGTTGTATGTCTTATATATTCATCCTGTATCGCATTCCCCGCCTTCTTATACGATTCTCGAGATTTAAACCAGAAAGAATGTCGACGATAGAAACCAACGTAAGACAACGACCGTGGCGCGGCGCGCGGCGATCATTTTCGCGTCGCGAGATCACGTGTTTATATTACCCGATAGGTGTGGGTCAGTGGGACTCAGTACACATTTGGGCAAACTCGGAATGATGGACATAATAGCAGGTTGTGATATTGACTATATAATAAGCACTGCATATAATCTAATGGGCATTAAGCCGTATTTCTGATCTTGAAAATCGAACTAGTGGAACACCCCGGGATGATTAAAAGACCGCAGTAGGTAGGATGAGAAGAGAAATAACACATGCAGCATCTAAAAATATATATGCAACTTGAAATGATGTGCCATACAATCCAGAAAGCCTATCGCCGAGAAATAACCTGCCCCTGCCCCGAACCCATAATAATATTCTGTGCTGTCAAAACATATGGGAAACCGTTTTGTTTCGCCTTGCCCATCCACTGAAGCATATCCATTGTCGGGAGAGATTTCCACGTTGATCTCGAATAAGCACCCTTCATAGAGCTTTGGATGTCAAACCGATGGTCGGCAGGGTATAACACTCTCTTGTATAAGGATGCCGTGTCATCAATATCATCAATAGTCTTGAGGATAGCCTCGGATACCGAAGCAATAAATGTAGTCGCTTGCCGAAGGTCCATATAACCAGATGTCGCCGTAATATCAGGGCGCGCACCGATGAGCTGGGCACAATCGATAAAGTCCTGCTCCACTATGGAGCTGGTCGTGAATGGCGTATCTGCCGGTGCTTCACTTGGTGTGTGGATGTACACTGGGATATTAAATTGTTGAGATACATTGCGAAGAAATTGCTCAGCTGCCCATTTGCTGGTCAAGTACCCATCTCGAGCATCGGGCAGGATATCATGGTGCCTGAGGGCTCCAGAAGAAAAGAAGTGAAGTGGAATCATGCGGGGGAGACACAACCGAGCAAGTTCGTGGACAGAAAGGAAGTTAACGGCCCGGAGTGCTTGATAGTCATCCCAGAAAGAGCGATTAGCCGCGCAGTGCACCACTATGTCGGCGTTATCAGACAAACTGCTTAGGGTGTCTGATGAAAGACCCAGCTTTGCCTTCTGAAAGTTGCACTCGATGGCTTTGACTTTCTCCGAATCTGCTGCTAACTTTGTCACGTCGCGAACAAGACAAATGATCTTCGAAACTCGAGCATCTTCAATAAGCGAGGAGAGCAGATGACGGCCAATGTACCCAGTTGCACCTGTCAAAACTATAGTTAAGTCGTCGTTTTCGCGGGATACCGGGGCGCTTGGAAGGATATTGGCCCAGGATGGTGGGATAGCGAGCTCGACCTCCCAGTCGACAACATTAACAGAGGTATCCTCTAGCAATTTAGCCATCTCGCCCAGCGTGCTAGAGTTCATAAGATCAGCCAGTCGCGGAGTAAACGCCAATGATTCTTGAAGGACGCGTTGAAGTTTCACGAGAAGGAGCGAGTTACCCCCAATATGGAAGAAGTCTGTACCCGCGTGAATTGTTATTCCGGATGCTGGAAGAACCTCTTTCCATAGTTCACATAGTTTGGTTTCTCGTCCATTCATCTTGTCAGGGTTAGTAGGGCCTGGGCTTGAAATATCTGGTAGAGGAATATTGTAAAGAGCTTTCCGATCTGCTTTCCCATGCACGTTCACAGGGACACGTTCGATGGGAACGAATAGCGAAGGACGCATATAGTTAGGAAGTGGAAGTGCTGCTTGAATATCTGTCAGGACCCTCTCACTGGGCTCGCCTAGTGACGAGAAAACAACATAAGCCACCAGGAACTTGTCAGCAGCTTCTCCGTGGACAGCCACCAAAGCTTGACAGAGCTTGCCGTTTGCAACTTGCAAGATGGCATTCTCAATCTCTCCTAGTTCAATTCTGATGCCACGAAGTTTGATCTGGTTATCTCCGTCGATTCTCCCCTCGTAGATTAGAGTGCCATCCCTGTTGAGACGTCCCTGGTCTCCTGTTCGATAAAGTTTGTTCCAGCCGTGGGCCTCTGCACGCCTATCCTGCAAAATGGGAGGAACTGGAATGAACTTCTCATTGGTAAGCTCAGTTTGTCCAAGATATCCTGCTGCAATTCCTGGACCTCCAACAACGATCTCCCCGGGAACACCGATCGGGAGAGGGTGTAGCGCTTCATCTAGGATGTAGACCGAATAGTTGGGCAGGATACTCCCGACTGGAATGGGCTGTTCAAGATCAGCAAGTGTGAAATCAACTTCACCCTTAGTTAGAGCAATGGTGGCCTCCACCGGACCGTAGAAGTCGAAGACCTTCAGGTTGCTGGAGTTCAAGTCTCGGAATCGTCGAATAATCGACTTTGGTAGGGCCTCGCCACCGGTAAGAGCCCATTTCCAATGTACACACCGGGAAAGGATGTCCGACCCAGCGTCAAACCACATACCATACTCTGTTGGAGTGGCGAGGGTGTGGGTAACCTTTTCTTCCATAATGATTCTTGAAATTTCGTATGGGTCACCTCGTTTCTCGGACGGAACCACGTAAAGGGTTCCTCCATTGGCCAGGGCTGTGAATATTTGATGCAATGAAAAGTCGAAACTGAGGGCGATTTGCTGGAGGACCACGCTTGGGCCGACCTTCCAAGCTTTTTCGACTGCTTCAACATGCGTTGCGAAACAGGAATGCGGAAGGACAATACCCTTGGGGACACCAGTGGATCCGCTGGTGAACAGTATTGCGGCAGTACTCTCCGCAGTGGCCCTGTTCACTATGTTTGAAGCTGTAGTGTTGCAAATACTGGAGACATTGATGGCAACTGCATCTGCCGCCCGAAGATCGGCAACGTGTGGTTCTGTCCACTTGTCGTACAGGATTATTTGTGGCTGAGCAACTTCCACAGCACCTGCAAGCCGTTCCAGGCCATTCTTTAGGTCTAGAGGAACATATGCTGCACCAACACGGAAAATAGCAAGCATGGAACAAATCCAGTCTGCTCCTGGCTCTTGGAAAACAGCTACGCTGTCACCACCAGAGACATGCTGAACTAGGGTAGCAGCAATTGTATTTACCCGGTTGGCCATCCTGCTGTATGTGAGTACGTTTCCATGTCCGTCCCTGATTGCAGTGGTCTCAGGGTGTGCATCGATCATTTTATCGATCTGGTGGGCAACCGTAGCCGGCCATTCAGGCTCCAACTCGGGGCCTATGAACAGTTAGCCATGACCACGTATATGACCAAAGTATAACAGACCCTTCCCTAAAGCCAAAGCACTATCAATAGCCTTCCCAGACCACAGCAAAGGCGTCGACAGATCGACCTGTTCCGCAGGTATCTTTGTAGCGTGCTCTAGAAGATTGATGAAAGCACCAAACAGTAGTTCGGCAGCTTCCTTGGAATAGAGAGCCTCTTGAACCTTTAAGACAACTAGCGACTCCCCAGCTACCGTATCAAGCACTTCCATATGCAGATCATATCCAGTTGCAGCGTTGTTCCACGAAAGCTCGGCATCACAACCGGTCAGAGTTGTCTTCTCCTGATCGCCCAGTCGGTAGTCCATAAAGATCTGGAAAATTGGAGTGTGCGTGGTGGAGCGATTTATTCCCAACTCGTTAACAAGAACGTCAAATGGCACTTTGGAGTGCTGTAGCGCAGAATACACTTTGCTGCGAGTAAGCTTGACCGCGCCGTCCAATTTGGAGAACTCTGCCCGGTCGAATTTGAGCGGTAATAAATTGACGAGACACCCAATCGTGTTGATTGAATCCTTGTCGACTCGGTTCGAGTCTGCAATGCCAATAAAGAACTCATTGGTATTGGGAAGCATGCGAAAGACCAGGGCTTGGAGAATGGTAAGGTAAAAATGGAAGTTTGTGCTATGGAGCTTGCGAGCGATAGCTTTTACCTTGCTAGCTAGCCCAGCTCCTAACCTGGTTGACACCCGATGATGCCTAAACAAAAATCAGTAAATACTTTATTCACACCGGGTATGCAACCAACCTGTAAGTATCCAGGGTTCTGCGCTTTGGGATATCAACAAGAGGGAAAAGCTCAATTGCGCCGGGATCACCACGGATGACGGTGCGAAAATAGTCAATATGACTTCCCAAGAGTCCGGACTGATAATCATGTTGCTGTCGGGCAGAAAAGCTTCGGTTCTGAGAGGCCTGTGTAATCTCAGGAAGAATCTTTCCGTTGTATACACTGTCGAGCTCGGAGAGAAGAACATGCATGCTTTGTCCATCCAGGGAAATGTGATGACAGCCAATGAGAAAGTAGTGAACAGTATCTGATAGAGTAAGCAGCATTGCTCTGATCGAGTTCCCATCTTCCAAGTTGTATTCATGCCTTTGTAGTCTCTCGAGCTCTTCGGCTGCCTCAGCCTCGGAGTTTATGCGCCTGGTCTCTAATTTCAACAAGGGATAATCAATCACCTCTTGTATTGGGGTACCAGTATCTCCATCTGACCATAGATACCTAGTGCGGAGACCCTCGTGTCGTTCGACAACGGTATCTAAAGCTTGCTCAAAAGCTCCAACGCGGAGATTTCCAGAGAGACGTACAGAAGTTGAAAAGTTGAGAGGGTTCTTGTCCTTTAAGAAATGGTGAAGGAACCAAAACCTGGCTTGTGCAAAGGACATAGACTCACGTACAGGGCGAGATGACCGACCAAGGAAGTCGCGTTGCGATTGAGCTAGCTCATGTGGTGATTGTAGCTGCTTGGGCTCCACGGGTTCGTCTGGTGTCAGCAGCTCGATAGAGGAAGCCTCGCTTTCGCTTGGCGTTCTAAGTGGGGAATAGTTAGACGCGGAGTCACTGGGTACCTCCGAAATAGCAGTTTCGGAGATGAGTTTCTTTGGTTTTGGAGGCGACTGTTCGTTGAGGATATCAGCTGGGTCGTGCTTTGGTTCACTTGCACCAGTAATCGACGCAGGTATCTTTTGGACAGCAACTTGGAGAAGGTCGGAAATACAACTGCCGTCAAGGATCTTCAAGACTGGAATGTCAACCTCAATCTCTTTCAAGAACCACGAGCGAACCATGACCGCCACCAGTGAATCTAGGCCCAGTTCCACGAGTGGTGTGAATAGGTTGACATCATCCTCAGGTGAGATCTGTAGGACCTTTTTGAGATTCACCACAAATGATTCTACAACGGTGTTAGCAAGGACGTTCATGATTATCATTGTGAACATGATAAAAGGATTCACCTACCTTTGATAATCTCGTATATCGCTTCCTCTCCAGCAACTCCCTGCAGTTGGACCCTCACCTGCGCAGCAGCCTTGCCACTACCTGTCGTGGACCCTTCCTTTGTTGTCAGATTATAATGAGAAAACTTAATGTCTCTAGTATGAGTTTGTGGTATATCCAAGTCCGCGGGAACGTAGTTTACACCTGATACAACCTCAGCCTCATCAAGCGAGTCAGGACGGCCGGAGAGAATGGCTTCTGCAAACAGTGTGCAGAAGTCTTGCTCCGAGACATTATTATAGCCGAGCGTAGTGAAGTACTCAAAATCAAAGTTATCTTCTTGAGCTGCGTAACCAATACCGTGCACAGCAGGAATATCCATTGCCGATCCTGGAACACCCCTCTTCCTGCGCTGGTACATCAGAGAGGTCATGAATGTGTTCGCCGCTGAGTAGTTGCTCTGTCCACTGAAGCCAATCGCGGCGGTGATTGATGACGTGACAATGAAGAATTCCAGAGGCGTGTCATAGAATAGTTCGTCCAAGAGCTTGCTACCTTCAACCTTGGGTTTTATTACCTTTAGGAACTGGTCGTAAGTCATATTTTCAAAAACACTGTCTTGAAGAATCATGGCACCGTTGACAACGCCGCCAATGGTGGGCAAGGTGCGGTTGATCTCTCGATAACACGACCATAGAGACCTTCGGCTCGTAACGTCCCTATACATTGTTAGTCGATAGAGTGTACTGGAAGGAGATGGTGCACTGACAGCGAAAATGTTTTTACAGTGGCTCCTTGCTGCCCCATTGCCTCGGCGAACTTCGGATTGACCTTTGGAGATCGACTGCTCAAGACAACATATTTTGCTCCATGGGAAATCATCCATTGGCACAGAGACTGACCAAGCTCACCAGCCAGACCGACAAGGAAGTAGGTGCGATCCGGTCTAAAGATATTGCCAGAATCAATTGGCCGTACTCTAACGGGGGCAGATTCGATCGACCAATCAACCACTGCAAAACGCTCATCAAGCATAGAAAGGCTAGGTACGTGGCTAAGCGGGATGACCATAGGCTCGACAGAATGGGTGACAGTCTCGATTGACTGCCTAAGAAGCTGATTGATACTGCCGGAAACACTCAGAGATGGATAATTGAGATCATTGTTGAGAAGAGAGCTTCGCTTAATGTGCGTGCATTGTGGCGGGAGACACCTTTCGATACTTTCTGAGAAACTGTTGCTCTCCGACCCGACAGAAAGATCCACGTAGGTGGTGACATTTTCAGGAAGCAGCTGCTTTAGCTTCTGGTGCGATAGCCTAGGGTGGATGTAAAAACTGTCAGCAGTATCATCGTGGTTCTGACTGGTGACAAAAACAGTCCTGGCACCCAAAACCCTGGCACCGTCCCGCAGGTAAGACCTTATAGGCTCATCTGCTTCCCTAATCAGGAGTACCTCGCCTTCTGTTATAGTGTTTAGCACTGCTGTCATTAATATTTTAGCAGCGACCGAGGCAAGAAAGGATAAGGGGCTATGGCCCATAGCATGTTGTTCTACTGTGACACACCACTTCGACGGTATAACTGCCGGCGACTGAGTAGAAGACGTAAGGGCAATGACTGTCTTCTCTGAATCATGGATCACACCGTAGATGAGTCGGAGAAACCCCGTGCTCCCGACCTTCAAGGACTGAAGTGAGGAGTAAATTGTCCGAACTAGCACATCGTCGGATGATGTTGCGCTAGGATTATACAAGGGCGAGACCTCTTCGATATTAAATGTTGCTCCAGCCTTAATAATCCGTATGGTCTCTTTCTGTGGATCGACTTCTTTGGTGATCACCCGTCGTTGCGAGTTGTAACGCTGGTTTTTGGCCGTGCTGGGTAAGAGTCTTGGAATCAACATGCGTCTGTCTTGATAGTTGATTTCTGGTTCTGCAGACCAGAGGAGAGGTTCTTTCCTGGACCCCCATCTTCGCAGAAGATGGTGGCTGATAATAGCTTCAGACAGAATATTGGCTGTTGGATTATCGATATTTTCGATGTCAAATAGTTGGAGGTTGATGTTCGGATTTTCGGTTTTCACCGTCCTCCCGATCCCGACAAGCATCATGGAGTACGGTTCATCTGCCCTGCAGCCACACGAAACCATCACTAAGGTCCCCGCTATCTCGAAAAGTCTTTGTAGGCTATGAAACTTCTGCGGAGTTAGCCTCTTCATGAAAGGTTCATCGAGCTCTGTCAAACACAGAATAGTGGCCCCTGAAGGTGCCGCAGAACTAGGAGATACAAGATCCTCAATGCTCTCGCAAACGATGGTATTGGAAAACTTGGAAGATAGATTTGCGCAAATATCTTCGACGAGATGGAAAACCGGCAGTGTTGTGCCACCGATAACTACCAATGTGCCCAGTCTCTCATTCTCAGACGACAGGGAAAGGGGGTTGCGAAGGACAGCCACACGATCATCAATAGCCTGGGAAACAAACACTGTCACGGGAAGAGAATCGCTGATATCAGGCGTTGTCGTATCAATACCTGAAAAGCCGGTTTGGCGGAGAACAGAATCCCACTGAGGCAGTGTTAGGCAAGGTCCCCACGGTCGTCCTGTCTCAGCTGCGGCCCACCAGCCTGGTAGTGTTCCCACCGTCATACCACTGAATAGAAGGTCGCAGTTTGTCACTTCCAAAGTAAGTAAGTAACCTCCAGGTTTCAATAGCCGGCGGACGTTCGCCATTGATTGCTGTATGTCAGCTGAAACATGCAGAACATTGGCAGCGATAACGACGTCGTACTGTCCTTCTGTGAACCCCTGCTCACCTGGTGCCAAATCAGTGTTAAATGTCTTGAATACCATACGGTTTGCATATTCTTTGAAGCGTTCCTCCGCCTCCGGGAAGAATCCACTAGAAATGTCAGTAAAGGTATATGTGGCAAAGGCCGAGCCCAATTCCGGCAAAATTGTTTTGGTCGACGCGCCTGTTCCAGCTCCTATAACAAATTAGATTAAATCCTCTATAGCCGAAAGGAAGGATTGCACATGTAAACCTACCAATTTCAAAAATGTGCATTCCCGGATAGCGGTGCGCAATTTGGGCAACTATGCGACTCATCCAGCGGTTATTTGGGCCAGCGGCTAAGCCATTCTCGTATACCGCGAGCATAAGCCCGTCCTGATTCATGTGTTCCAACATGCTAGTGCCGCTGCGGACTACTTCGACAAGATGGTCGCCCACGACCTCCACGAAGCGAATGTCTTTTCGTCCCTCGTATCTAATACAATCCAATCAGCCGCTTTGCTTCCGCGAAACCCTAAACATGAACAAGCGGCAAAAGGAGACAGGTGGGGAGCATGACAACGACAAACCAATTACTTACTTGCCCAAGATCTGCCTGATATCTTCTCTCTCATCATTGAGACATTCAGGCGGTACTTTGGGATGTTCGCAACGACAAACCATGTCAATCATGCGTTCACACCATCGAAGATAGTACCTGAAATGAGGCAGGATCTGATCCCGCTCCTCAGGGGGAATTGATCGAACAACATTGCATATGTACCAAAACGCAACACGGTCAATATCCTTGTAAACCTGTACCTCAGAAGGGGAGAGCGTCTCGCCCATTGCTGCAAGATGACCATCTGGAACAGCAGGCCTCAGCCTGAAGCTTGAAAAGAGCGGTAAGTCATCCTTAGGAGAACCCGGAGAGAATGGTACGAGAGACGCCCCTTCAATCTGGATGCACGAGTTTTTGCCATCTGCTGTATACAGGTGAATATCGGCAGTCAAGCTTCCTTGGGTGTTGGTACGAATAAAGGTCTCGTATTTGAAGGAGCTTTGCTTGCCTAACACAAGATGACTAAAGTGGGTGTTGAAGACCAATGACTCAAACCGCGTGGGAACGTGAAGGGACCATATCTGACCATCGCCAGGGAAGGACCACGCCGCGAAAGCGGTTTGTAAGGCAGTGTCAAGAATTCCCGGGTGGAAGATCAGGTTATCCTCCCATGCCATGCCGGACTGGTCCTCGATCAGGCCAGTGGCATATCCGGGCTTCCGTTGGATTTGTGACACCCCTTGGAAAGGCTTGGAGTAATTATAACCGATCTTGGAAAGGCACCGGTAGAACTCATTCCCATCAACAGTAACAAGGTTGAAGGGATCTGATTCATAGTTGGCAAGTGCCGTGGGACTCGAGGTGCCGAACTCTGTGATAACCTTGCCTTTCGCATTCAATACTTCGTTTCCATCCGCCTTCGCGATCGAATAACAGGCGAATTGAGTGATCATTGATTGCTCAGAAGTATGTACCACATTAACATTGAAGATGACCTCAATACTAGCCCCATCGTCACCAAAAGCAATCGCACGGCCAATTTCTAGGTCGGAAACTTTCAAACAGGAAATCTGCTTCCGCTTGAGAAGCTGCTTTGTAGCTTCAATGGCCATAGAAACATAGCCCGTCGCTGGGAAAACCATCTGTCCCTGTAGTCGGTGTCCACTAAGCCAAGATATTTCGCTCGGACGGAGAATGTTTCGCCATTGAATTTCCTGGAAAGTACTCGCCTCGCAGCATTGGGTACCGAGTAGCGGGTTTGGGGGATTGCGGCGGAATTTATGGTGGTTGGAGACTCGGGATCCTGTCCAGTACTCACGCTGGTGATCGAACGGGTACGAGGGCAATGTAGTGAGAATTTTTCTATAACCTTTAGACCCAGATAGGAGCTGATTGACTGCATTGAATTGAATGCTGCCGGATCCAAGATGCATCCATACGAAGCCCAGGGCTGCGGATAATTCGTGACAGTCATTTTTCATGCGGGTCAAGACACCGGTATAGGGGGCATCGCATCCAAACTCCTCTAGGGTTGCTGTCGCTGGACCCTTCAACGCCGGGTGTGGTCCGATTTCTATACTTAAATCGAACGGTCCAAGCTCAGAGACGGCTTGAGATACAGCACTGGAGAATAAAACTGTGTTGCACATGTTGTCAACCCAATAAACCTCAGAAAGCAATTCCTCTGACATCCTTTGTCCTTCAATAACACTTGAGAACCACACTGGCCCTGTTCCTTCATTGACCCCTATTTCACATGATCTCATGGACTCTAGATAGGGAGCTGCACAGGGCGACATGTGCGCAGAGTGATAGGCGGTATCAACCTTCAGCTTTCTAGCAAATTTCTGCTCTGCCTTCAGCATCTCGAGGGCCTCATCGATCATTCTCTCATCACCAGAGAGGGTTATACTAGAGCTGGAGTTCACTGCCGCAACCTGAATGCGACCTTTGAAGCGTGGATCAGCACAGATGTGCAGAGCTTCGGCATGGGAGGTGCCAACAGCCATCATAGCCCCTCTGTCACCATTGGGGGATGACGCATGTTTGGCATGCATACCACGGTAATATGCAATGCGTACAGCATCCTCGGCAGACACAAGGCCCGCCGCATATGCAGCAGCGATCTCACCAGATGAGTGGCCCACGACTGCTTTGAAGCGAATTCCCGCCGCATGAAGAACGTCTACCAGTACGATTTGGATCGCAAGGCATAAAGGCTGCGATACAGCAGCTTCTGTGATACGCGAGGTCTCGCTAGTGGCAAGCAACTGGTCCTGGATGGTCCAGCTAGGTCTATGCTCCACAGGCAAGTCGTGAAGGACTGAATCGAGGTAAGCAATTCTTTCCTGGCAAAACGCAGATGACTCAAGAAGGCATGCTCCCATCCGCGGCCACTGCGCCCCCTGTCCCGTGAAGATACCAAGAATGGCAGGATTATTGATCTGATAGCGGCGACTGCTGAGTTCCGTCTCATTTCTGGCAGCATCTGCCATGGTTTTCAGCTGCTGAGCTAGTCCTTCGTTGTCGCGGACTGGAACATATGTTCGATAAGGAAGTGTCGAGCGGCGCGAACACAGCGTTGTAATGAGATCTTGGATGTCCAAGGTGGAACTTGTTGTTATGTAGCTTGAGTAGGTGGACAGCATAGTCCTAAGACTTTTTTCAGAAGCGGCAGAAAAGATCAGAGGGGTGAAGGTTGAAATTAAGGAAGGTTCAGATGATGATTGAAAGCCCTGCTCGAAGCTTTCGATGATAGCGTGGGCATTGGTTCCACCAAAGCCTAGTAAGGTCAGCAAATTAATGCAACATTGTAACACAGTTGCTCACCAAAGCTATTAACACTAGCCCGTTTGACCTGGCCAGGAGCCAGTGTAGGCCAAGGTAAAGGCTTCGTGGGGATCTCTAGATTAGTGTAAAATGGTGCGACCTTGTCACTCAATTGATCAAAGTGCAGATTTGGCGGAATGACCCCATGTCTCATGGCCAGTAATGATCCAATCAAAGAGGCCAGTCCAGCAGAGCCTTCAGTGTGACCTATCACGGTCTTGATAGAACCAACGAGTAATTTGGTGTCAGAAATCGAGTCGCTAGGGAATAATGCTGCCGATATCGCTTCCGCCTCTTGCGGATCGCCAGCCTGAGTTCCAGTACCATGAGCGTGGAAGAACTGAGGACGGTCAAGAGGGTTATTGATATCCAGACCGGCCCGACGGTAGGTGTCGCGAATCAGTGCCGTTTGTGCAATATTACTCGGCATAGTAAGACCAGTGGTCCGTCCATCCTGATTAACACCAGTCTCGCGGATGATGCATTCAATGTGGTCCCCATCGGCAAGAGCCTGGCTCAGAGTCTTCAGGACCACGGCTGCCACACCTTCTCCACGAGCGTAGCCATCTGCGGCGCGATCCCACATTGCACACCGGCCATTTGGTGACAGCATGCGCAGGTTTGACTCGGTCACGTACATGGCTACACAAATTAGCAGCGAGCTAGGTCAGCCAGAAGTGCTTACTTACTAGGACTCAAAATCAAGTTCGTTCCTGCTGCTATAGCCAGCGAAGATTCACCGCTACGAAGTGTTTGCACGGCCTGATGCACGGCCACAAGACTGGACGAGCATGCTGTATCAATGGTCATCGATGGACCATGCCAGTCGAAAACGTAGGATATCCGGTTGGAGACTATACTTCGAGCTAAGCCAGTAGCCGTGTATGTCGGAAGTGCCTCAATATCGCTGGCCACCATGGTAGACCAATCATCACACATCATACCAACGTAGACTGCTGTAGACGACCCACGGAGGTTCTCCATGGGCAGACCTGCAGTACAGAGAGAATCATACACAGTTTCCAGGAGTAGACGTTGCTGTGGGTCAATGGCATCGCTCTCCATTGGTTGTATGTTGAAGAATGGCGCATCAAAATGAGCAATATTCTCTTCAAGAAAGTAGGACTTCGTTGCGTTGGTAGTTCCATGGTGAGTTGCTTCTGGGTGGTAAAAATTATCAACATTAAATCGATCAGAAGGGACCTTCTTGGAAATATCGTAGGGATCTCTTAAAAGCTCCCAGAGCTTGCTAGGAGTATCACAACCTCCTGGGAAACGGCAACCGATCCCAATAATGGCAATTGGTTCAGGCATGGTAGGCAGGCGTTACGATAGTAATTCCTGTGGAAGAGACAAAGGAGCTTTGTTGTAGGAGGTAATTGCTCGAATGAATGGCTATCATGAGCAAAACTGTTCGTTTTATACGCATCTGTCCTATCTTCGAGGTATAGCACTGGCCTCAATGAGACATGGACTGATCTGGGACTCTATCAGCTAAGCTAGTAGTATCCCACCGAAAAACTCCGAACACAGTAACCATCCGAACCCCACCTAATTTACGCTGAATCCTGTGGTAATTCGGTTTCAAGGCACTATGTTCCAAAATCAGTAGGTCTTTTACAGATGGTTGGAACTAGAAACAAACCGTTTGCCATTGAGAGGCGAGGTTCGGTTCCATGAAGGGACCGGGAAACATATGACTGGGGCCCATGAAAGGAAGACCATAATAGAAACTTTCCTGCAGGCTATATTGATTAAGGCCTCCAATAGTGAATGGCATTGTTTGGACTGCACTATTGTAAGCAAGGATGAGGATGAAAAGATAACTAAACTGACCTGATTCTGAGGTAATATCGTTGTTCATACCTGGCCTCTCTGGGTCTACCTTACTATTGCCAGAGAGAGTTACCAGCACAATGTTGAGGGTATCGGCTGCAGTCTTTGCCTCCATCGATGAACTACTTGACCTAGTCCATATCTTATGTGCCAGTGTCAATGCTTCCATAATTTGATCCCAGCTGCAGGCATCTGTTGGGGGAATTGAGCTGTCCTGCCTCTGGCGCGCGAGGAAGCACAGCAGCATTGTAGCGGTGAGAAACTCATGCTTCATAAAAGACGATTCCCGCCATCGCATCGTATAAAGCTGACCATCTGGGTTCGTTTCTTCGTCAAATATCCGCTGGATCTCCAAAATACCCAAGGCCGCCTCTATGCAAGAGCTCCGCGAGTAAGAGTATAAAGCCCGCCTATCCAGAGACCGGACTAGGTCTGGGTTTAAATACTTACAATGCAACATGATCTGGCCTTTGTGGAACATTAGTCTAAGAAAGAGCCGGTGTAAGATCACCTGTGGAGGATCAGTCACTGCCACTGCCATGGGCTTCATGCGGAGATAAGGAGGGACTGTTGCCTCCGCGTCATGCAGAACTCGATCTAGTCGCATTGCTTCGTCGTAGGCTACCGGCCGTACCGATGCTGTGAAATCGACGATTGCCCCTAGCGCAATAAAGATGCGGCGCCTAGCGATTAGATGCGATACCGTTGTGATCTCCGTCTCCGGTCTGGACGGGGGAAGCTCAGTACAATCTTCATCGAAGTCGGAGTCATTCAGATTACGAGGCTCTACGGTATCGCACTGCCAATCCTTTATCATCCGAGGCATACCCATCTGGGTTGATATTAGGATATCCCCCTGCAGGATGGTGGCCCAGGCCCTACGCCGCATCTCTCCCGCAAACGGGGAGATCCCTGGCAGGTGGGATGGATCCCGGTGATAACCCATGCGCAGAGCTATATTGACCGAGATACCCGACAGAATCCATATGTCTCGATCCGCATCCTTGCGGATGGAATATTCAATGGTTAAATAGTGGTAGAGAGTTTCAAAGGTGTACCTCCCTGATTTGGTATACTCGCCCAAAAGTAGACACTGCACTATTTTTTCGCGGTACGTATCCACCAGCGGATTACGATTTCCTGTAGGAGCACTAGACCCCGTAGCACTTGAAGCCAGTACTGCAAGACATATCATAGAGAAGAGGAGCCCTAGCCACATGACTCCAGTCTGGGATGGATTCTCCCAGAATTGTTCATACTACAGCACCGTATCGTTAGCCACGCATGCCTATATTAATCCAGGAACATGCTGAACCTACCTCGCGTAGGAATTGGCCACTGTGTATGCAAGCTAGTGTTCACAATGCCGTTATCAATAGGTGTTTGTGTATCATAGATTGGAGACTTACATGGCGCCAAATCCAATAGATTGAAGTACCGCGAAACGTACCGGTCGGTGGCAGCCTTGTCGGGCAAAGCTGCCAGAATGTCTTCTTTGGTCGCTGACTTGCATCCATACAACAGGAATGTGTGTAGCATCATCGGCCTTTCTACATCCTTATCGTCCTCTCCGGCGAGTTGCTGCTTGAGATCTGCGATGCCTTCCAGGATGGCGGCCCAATGCGTTCCGCCGACGTACTGAGCATCCGACGAATTAAACCATATACTCCCGCCATCGGACTGGGCTGGAGATTGCTCGCTGCTAATTGTCTCTGCTTCATTCTGGCAGTCTCGGGTCGCAGACCCTGGCACCGGGTGGTGGTCCGGGTGGTCTGGGCCATCGCCAGTGGCCTTCTGCATCAGGGAGACGACGATCTGCTCCAGCTGGCCCAAACGGTCCTGAACGGTTGCCCGGGGGCGACCATTGTGGGGCACCTGTGGCCTTGTGGCCCTCTGGGGCTGGGGAATCGTGGTCACAGAGGGTGATTGTGGAGCTTCATTATTAGGATAGCCACATGAGAGCGCCAATCCACGAGATGTGCATGCCGAACAGGGTCGCTTGCGGTCACATCGGAGTCTATCGGAGGATTCAATCAACTTTGCTTGCATATACGGAGGATAGTGTGCTGCGACTTACTTCCTGCGGCGACACAACATACAGGAGAGTTGGGGTTTGCTCCGACGATTGACTGGTGGCACTTGGGCGGATGCAGGATCCATAGTGGCTGTCGGAGATACTGATACGCACGACGACGGTATCCGGATGTAACGCGATCACTATGTAATGCTATATATATCTCGTATATAGGTCTGGATACAAATTGTAGCCGCTAGCGAGGTTGTAATCGGGTTGAGGCCTCGCATCCGACGTTGGGCCGTAGATGGGTGTGGAGATGGTTCCTCCGTCCAGCAGTTTCGGGCGGTTCCACCTGGACCACACAGACGAGTTGTGATAAGTCGAAGTAATAAGAGAAGTCTGCATGACAAGCACGAAACCGATCGTATGTTGTATGTTACAGTGGACTAACCAGGCTAGCCAAGGCGCCATCACTGCCCGTGTTCCGTCCACGTTCCCCACGCCGAAGATCCAACCAACCGGAGCATTCTGTCAACCATATTCCTCCGCCTATTCCTCCGTCGTTTCCTCCGCCCATCTCACATCTCCATCGATTCATCCGCTCGTTCCCCCTTTCGTCCGTTGCAAGAGCGCAACCATGGAATTCTTCAGCCCTATTAGTCGTTTATTGTCTTTGTTGTCAGTCAGCCAGGGAAGCTCGGCGTTGGTGGCACAGAGAGCCCGAGCTGCGATGGACCGATGACAACTTTTTCCTCCGTGGGCGTCAATCTTTCAGAGCACAGTACAAAAGGCATAAGACCTCGTTGCTTGCAGCAGAATCCGCGTTCTCGCAAATCTAACCGTGAAGTATAGTTCACAATGAAACCCTCCACCAGTGGCGAGAGTGACAGGACGCGATTGGAACCTACTGATGAGGAGGTGGCCAAACTACCGTCACAGAAATTCGAGGATGAGGTGGTCGACTGGAATGGCCCGGACGACCCCGATAATCCCCTCAACTGGTCAACCGCTAAAAGCTTTGGTCATGTCATTATCGTCGCCGTCTTATCAATGGTTGTGTAAGTGTCCCCCGAATGGGATGGATGCCCAACCACTGGCCGCGCTAACACCCTGTCAGGAACATCGCCTCAACAATGGTCGCTCCCGCAATGGAGGGCGTAGTCAGAGATTTGGAGATCACCAGTAGAACGCTAGGAACCCTGGCAGTGAGTATTTATCTTCTGGGGTTCGCGCTGGGCCCCCTCTTCATCTCGTCTCTCTCCGAGATGTATGGGCGGCTCATTGTCTATCACATTTCCAACGCTGTGTTCGTCATCTTCGTCGTGGCCTGCGCGTTGAGCCACACGACGGCTCAATTCCTGGTCTTCCGATTCATCAATGGCTGCGCGGGAGCGGCGCCCCTAGCCCTAGGTGGCGGGACCATTGCGGATGTCATTCCGGTCGAGAAACGGGGTGCCGCTGCTGCGCTATTTGGCCTAGGACCCCTTCTGGGACCGGTACGTTGGCCTTCCTTCTTTGATGCGAGGTATACTAAGCGAACCAGGTGCTGGGGCCGGTGATTGGGGGCTTTGTGGCCGAAGGGAAAAACTGGCGATGGACCTTCTGGGTGGTCGCAATCCTGGTAAGATTTCATATTCTGGCGTGTTGTTTATAATGCTGACAATCCGGGGCAGGGAGGGGCAGCATCGCTCGGGACACTCATCTTCATGCGCGAAACGCATCCGAACACGCTGCTAGAACGGAAGGCCGCCTACTTGCGACGCTCAACTGGGAACCCACGCCTCCGATCGAAACTCGATCGCGGTCTCTCAAATCAGCAGATCATCCTCACCTCCCTCGTACGACCAACCAAACTCCTCCTATTTTCCCCAATCGTGTTAGTTATGTCGATCTACGTGGCTCTCATCTTTGGCCTCCTATACCTGCTGTTTGCCACTTTCAGTATGGTGTTTGAAGGCCAGTACGGCTTCAGCACGGGGATCTCTGGTCTGGCCTACTTAGGACTGGGCATTGGTGAACTCGTTGGGTTATTCACATTCGGAGTCTTAAGCGACCGCATTCTGAAGGCGAAAATGGCTGCGGAGAATGCACAGGAACCCAAACCTGAGTATCGCCTCGTCCTGATGATGTGGTTCCCTCCGGTTATTGGGCCGGGCCTGTTTATCTACGGCTGGACAGCGTACTACCAGGTGCATTGGATGGTTCCCATCGTTGGGACATTCATCGTCGGCTTTGGCTCCTTCTTCGTGATCATGCCTTCACAGCTCTATCTAGTGGACCTATTTGGGTCGGAGGCGGCTGCATCTGCGCTGGGGGCGAACATTCTCCTGCGCTCACTGTTTGGAGCCTTCCTGCCGCTCGCTGGCTCGCACATGTATGCAACACTCAACTATGGTTGGGGCAATACGTTGTTGGGCTTCTTGGCGCTGGCCTTTGCACCTGTGCCTATGTTGTTCTATCGGTATGGGGAATGGCTGCGTAGCCGAACGACCGTCCGGCTATGACGCTTGTTCTTTTTATAGGATATTTATAGATACAGCCCTACGGCGACATGGATATTTCCCCTTTTACAATGCCATTGGCTATACATGCAGTCGTAAACGTAATACAGAAGTGGAGTAAGCCAGGCAGATACGAAAAGACGGTGCAGACCCCACTGACCAAGGGCCGCCGATACGGGGAATGGGTTGATACGAGAAGCGAGACCCCGGCGCTCCCACCCATACAAGCTTGTTCCTGACAAGCAACGGAGTACACTATCGCAAACCTCAATACCAAAGTCTCATAGTCTTGTGTAACCTAGATAGATATCATTTGATCACAATATCTATAGAAATATCTGTATAAAGATAATATATTAGACAGGACCAGTGTAAAGTGAGGTTAAGGATATCGCGAGGTCTCGGTTAACCCGGGAACAGAATGGCAAATCATTAGAGGTTTTGTAGTGATAACCCTAACCACTTCTGAAAGTTGACTGCAGAAACTTGGAAAAAGATAATCTGCTACCACACGGTACTACCTTGTGAGAAACGAACCACCGGGTAATACCAGGCAAATAGTACCTTGCGCTTATCCGAAATAGGGACGCACACTAGTCTGGTGTCCTGTTGGGGGCTAACAAACCACTGGACAGAATCTCACACTACTTGGAACCCAGCGATGTCCCCAGCACCCGGTGCATCTTGAGGAATCGAATCGCGACCTCCCTCGATGATCCTGGGATGGCCACCTCACACGTGGCTGACAGTCATGCCGGGCTTATACATAGACTAGTCGACACATGGCATGATTGGGACCATACCGGAATTAGCCGGCATCCCAATCAGCGACCAATTCAGGCTCGAGTTAGCACGTTGGTCAGAGGTATCAGCTCATATGAGATACAGTTTTAGTATCATGTCAACCTGGTAGAACCCATGGGGAACTAAAAGATGACTGGAACGAACTAGACCAAACAAACGCAATACATGTACCAGTGGTTGCCTCAGGCAGCAATTCCCCCGCCGCAAGTTGAGGTGCCAGGGGCTTGACTGAGCCATAAATACACCGGAGGAGCCCTTACAATACACCCAATTTATTGAATACGGAAGGATTCGAGTGGCGCCTTGGCACGCTGAGTATTGGTCACTATGGTGCGGTAGATGGCGACTTCCAAGTTGCGCGGGTAGTAGATACGTTCTTCATGTCTCTCCTAAAATTATATATCTGGGAACCATGTCTGACCCCAACAACACTTTCCACTGGATTGCCAACTCTTGCCAAGCTGCGAGACCACACAGCCTCCCCCAATTACTGCCACAGAACGATTTGACTGAGTAGCCAAGAGTTGACCTGTGGAATCTAACCATGTCTGCCACGTGGGCACAATCGTACCGCACCTCATGCGAGCGATGCCGGTCGCAGAAATTGAGGTGTGTCCCGTCTCTCAACGGGGATTGCCAACGGTGCATGCGCGCTCGAATGCCTTGTGTGTTCAGCCGCCGAGCTCGCAGTGGACGCCAGCCGAAGAGGGTGAACCATGCGGAAGGTACTCCACCTACCGATTCATCAGGATCCAGCGCGGATGATCCTCTGGCGTCGATCATCCGTGTGGATCCCCTGACAGATCCTTCACTGGGCACGATCTTCGCTGAGAACCTTCTTGATCATTCGGGAACTACACCAGTCCTACCTGTCCATATGCCGTATCCGGGATGGAAAGCAGGCTGGTGGTATGCGTCTGAATCGCCGGGCTCAGATTTTGATCTGGACAAAGCCGCAAACCTGTTAGATCAGCAGAATTTCGACCACGGCGACATGAGCCACTCTAAGGCAGTGCCCAGCATATCCAGCTCAGACCCGTTAGGCGACAGCCAAACGTCATCCGCTCAAGTTCACGGCCTCTCTTCGATCCTAGTCGCAATGACCAACTATAAAGGTGACCTTCACTACTACCGCACAACAACCATCGACTCAAAGCACAATAGCAGCAGCAGCATCTACGACTATCCGATCGGTGGGGCAACATCCCTGGCACAGTCCCTCAGGGAGCTCGTATCGAGGCAGACATGGCAGCACAGCGAGATTTCTCATCAAAACCCCGCGCTGGAGAAAACAATCGACACTCCCACACTGCTGCTGATGCTTTCATGCTACATCTCACTGATCAACATCTACGACACAGTGATCTGCGACCTGCAAAGGCTTTTAGCGCTTCTTCCCGCTGCAACGTTATCAAGACCGGAATCACAATGGGGACTGCGACTCGGAGATCTGCCGCTCACTAATGATGGATGTGTACGCACACTAAATGCCGTTCAGATATTGCTGGATGCCTTAAATGCCATCGAGAACGATCTTGGTATGTTCACTTTTGTGTTCCACGTAGCAGACCTGCCACTGACACCTTCCAGAGCATGTAAAAGACCTCAACGACAACATGTTAGAGTCCTTGTTGAGAAGGGACATCAGCACTGGTACGACATTCGAGAAGGGGATAAGTAGCGGTCTTCGGGTGAAGATTGAACAGTTACAAGGCAAGTTAAAGCATAATTTAAATTTATAGTGGATCAACTCTCTAGATAAACACGAGATGCGATCTGGACGTTGGTATCTTTGAACGTTTCATGATTCGATGTGCCACATGTCCATGGGTTGGGAATCAAGGTGATATGTAAAGTAACAAACACCACAAACGGCCTCCATCTACTATGTCCTTCCAACATTCTATGATTCCA
This sequence comes from Aspergillus caelatus, assembly GCF_009193585.1. Classification (NCBI taxonomy): domain Eukaryota; kingdom Fungi; phylum Ascomycota; class Eurotiomycetes; order Eurotiales; family Aspergillaceae; genus Aspergillus; species Aspergillus caelatus. Next base: position 63,558 of record NW_022475381.1, read on the forward strand.
CCGACCCTTTTCCAGCGCGAGCCTTCCAACAACAGAATCTATCCTTAGTGGATGGGGTCTACTACCTAAGTCGATCAACCTATAAACTTGCTGCGCTAGGCTGAACGAGCTTAGTATTTTGGTTTTAGTCTGGTAAAGTCAACAGCCTAGGTATGTGACATGCTGGAGTACACAACATCTGTACTACGTCTGTACGTCTATTCATAGTGAACAATGACTTTTGTTCTAGAGTGGATTCTCGTTTGCAGGATGGCATGCAAGCTGACTGGGACATATCTTTTTTTGGTAATAGAGAACCTTACTGCACAATCAGCATGTTCCAGCTTAGTAAGACCAATCAGAGGCTGTGGCATGCAGCACATCCAACATCAAATTCCATGTCAGCTTCCAGCAGTGGTTGGGGTAGCACACCGTTTGGATTTGCTCCCCTGGCCATGCATACGGTAGAGGGAATGCATGACACGTACTAATCGTACTCTGCCACCTAGAGAATGCTAGCAGGGATGCTGCCCTGATTCCTAACTTGGTGATGGTAGCCTACTTTTCTTGCGTACGATGATACCTGTGACCTTCTGAGTTCATATATCGGTCGCTTAGGTATCCTCCTCGCCTAACATCCAAAGCTGACTTCGCCTTGGGTTTGATGGACCTGCAATGCTCGGGGACGATTTTTAGATGTCCTCGAGGCATCCTTCAGCTCCCATGATTAGAAAGTCCGAGATCGAGTGGGGATCATTCCCATCACATAGCAACAGCAAGTTAAGTAACCTCCCAGTTCTTGCCAAAATCGCCCGATCGCCTTGATGGTCTAAAATTCAGACCATAATTGGCCATAGGACCGAAGTATTCCCAGTCGACCAAGTCGTTTGGGTTGACTCTGTAGAGAAAGCTGGTGGGAGTCATATTTCTGATGCCTCCAGAAATGATCCCGAACACGGTCTCTTTCGGATCCAACCAGAAGGTCTTACTCATGTTGGGCCATGGATCACAGAACGGGTTGCTTTTCGACTTTCCTTGTGATGAGATCATGAGGAGTCGCAGTACCCCAAGCGATATCACCCCAGTCAGGACCATTGGGATTCCACTGAAAGGAGAGACAGTAAACTCCAGTAGAGGGATCATACCCAGGAGCGCATGGGTCATTGATCCATCCTTCTTGAGGCATCAAGTGAAAAGCTGGACGCCTTCTTGTACACGTTGGGAGGTCGGCCTTAAACCTCTCGGGAGTAATGAGCCCTGTTGAGCCAAAGAATGCAGGGCTATACAAGATTCCCTCATCATGTGTTTTTGTTCAAAGGAAACAGAGGAAGACATACTTGTACTCGATGGTATTTGTCCAATTTTAAAGACTTAAATGTTGATGGCTATGGCGGCCGGTAAATCACCCGGAAATCTACCAAGGGCTGCTTCGCCGAGATCCCCCCCGAGAAGCCACTTTAGCTCTTCTTATATCCCTCAAATGTTTGAACGAAGCTTTTGGAAGCCACTGTAATTTCGGCCCTAAACGCTCCGGAAGCAAATTTTGTGGAGTACCTCCGCGGATTTGCAGCAGAGCCAGCTTCTAGCTGTGGTTGGACTGCATCGGAGGCTCCCCAGCGAAACCAGGTGTGGAAAGCAACTAAGCTCCAAGCATGGGCCTCCGATTTTCTAATGCTACATGTTTCCCTGAGCTGTCCACAGATTCTCCCCAAATATCCGAAACCAGTAATCCTGAGGTCTTGGTATTCAGCCTACTGTCTTGAAGTATGATATTAAAATTTCGACTGCGCCTTGAGTGTAATTTGGCATTACAGATACAAGGCTATATCGCTCTTTACTTTGATGTTCCCCAATTCCATTTAAGAAGAGAACATTGTACACATTCTCTACCATGACTTCTTCTGTCGGGAAAACCTGGTGGAAAGAGGCCGTCATTTACCAGATTTACCCGGTTAGCTTCCTCGGCAGCAACGGTGATGGGCTTGGGGATCTTCCCGGCATTATTAGTAAGGTACCTTATATCAAGTCTCTATTTGGAGCAAAGACCTGAAGCAATCTGCCCCCCACAGAGGTCAAGTGCGCAAGAAGCAAAGGCCATTTGCGGCCAGAGTGGAAGTTCAAGGGCGAGGCAAAGAGACCGCCGGTCACAGAACCAATGCGCAGAAGGGAAAACACCAGATTTTGATTGCGAGCCGTGAGGACATACGCTCCACTAGCCGAGTTGAGCCCTTGAAACTTCATTACCTGGAACTAGATCAGTATCTTTCCTCATCATGGGGCAGGTAGCGTCACACTCACAGAGGCTGGCGATGCAGCAACCGGGGAGATGATTTTGTCATCGAAACCAAACAAGAACGACGCGGCACTAACCACTGTGCATGTGAAGATCAGACAAGTGTTAATTGCGTTCCTGGTCTGGCCATCTCGTAATACATCTATATGTTGAGCCTCAACTGCGTCAACATCATCTATTCTATCCTTGAAAGATATGGCGCAAATCTTGAGTAGTGAATGCCAATGAATGTGATCCGTTTCAGTCCTTAGTGCAAGCACAATAGATCCAGGGCCATGAGGGAGCGTTAAGTACGATATCCCTTCCATTCTACCATGGGGTATCCACGATCCGGTATCCCATAGGTACTCAACGCGCACAGTTCGCGGACCCTTTTCCCGCGGCGTTAAATGGAGCATAGAGTTTCCCGATGCTCCCCATTTCGCCATAAACTCTGGGGGCTGTCCAATTTCGCCGAAAGCTCTCCGCTCAACGCCTCCCAACTCATCTCCGGCGAAAGCACAACATAGTTCGCATTATCAGCTCAACGAGAAATTACATAACAGAAAGAGACGATGAACGAATCTCGCTCACACACCTTTAAGCCAAACACGGTGTCTCAAGGTCCGAGTGTCTGTAGTGCGCTGCTCGATAGTTGTGGTTGTAGTTGAAATTTTTGTAGCTTCTTGATATATCTTGCTATTATGGATAATCGCCGAGCTATTGCTGCGACTTGTGGTATAGGTATCAGCAAACAGATGGTTGGTGAGCATAGCAAAGACATGAACCGGAAGGAAATTCAGGGTGCACCACATGTCGTCGGAAGGTGCATTGAGAACAGACAGCTTGGTTGTCGGAGCAGAAGTAACCTGTCCTCTCATATATCGGATCATATATCCGACCTTTTGTTCCCTTAGCCTTCTTTCCTACGAAATACATATTAATGGATGATAGTTTGAATGTCATCCTTGTGGGTATCCTCTCCGTTCTCGTAAGCCTTATCTCCCGTATGGTTGTGTAGGTAACCAGTAAACTCCACTCCTGTGTGTTTCATAATGATTTTACGTGTATTAGTTGGAGAATATTCTCAAGAAGTGATTGTCATACCCCGCATCATGATTCCTGTTCCATGAACGGTAAAGATGACACGGCGGGATTAGATGTATATCTCAGACCTGTTGTCGAGGCCTGACACTAGTCCCTTTCCGTCATTATAATAGCCGCGCTGATCAGACGAGAGCCGAAGATACTCCGGCAATGCCCTGCCAAGGGGGTCTAAGTTTCATTCATGTTAGATATGGCCACACTGGACGACCATGAGGCCCCAGCTTCGGCCACATCATCCGATAGATCCACCGGCATAGCCGTCAAAGTTGCGCCCCTCTCGCCCCCAATAGAGCCAAAGCTTCGTACTCCAAGCCGGTTTTGGAGACTTTCCCATGGGGTAGGTATTATCATGACATATAAAATGTCCAACCCTTGGATTCGACAGCTCTGTATTCAAGCCGTAAAACAAGAGTTTCACTGGACAGGGGCAACTTATTACCAATCATCCACCTCCGACCAATGTACGTACTCAAGTCGTTGGTCGAGCTGTTGTGTCACGCGCTCACTGACATTGTTCTTGTAGTAGCAAAATGCGTATTACCGAGCTTGCCGTCTTTACCTACAAGGCCAATTACAACTATGGCACCTATACTATGTCAGGAGGACGAGTCAATGATGGCGAGCCGTCTCTTGTGATCCGTATCCGTACCGACAGCGGCATCGAAGGATGGGCTGAAAATGCCCCGTTAGGTAGTGACTATCTACCGAGTTCGTTCACTGGCGAGCTCGCTGCCTTGAAGGAGCTTGGTCCGAAGATTTTGGGGCTTGACCCTCGGTCACCTGCAGCTATTAGTGCAATGCTCGATCGCGCAATGATGTCAGGCATTGCTGCGAAATCGATTATCGATATGGCCTGCTGGGATATCCTAGGAAAATCGGTGGGGCTACCAACTCACGTTCTGCTTGGTGGCTGCCTTACAAAGGCGCCGTCAGCCTTTTGTGTTATTGGATTTGGAGAGCCTTCGGTTGCTGTTACGAAGGCATTGGCTGAAGCAGAGAAAGGTGTGGTTGCAATGCAATTGAAGGTCGGGGATGATCCTCTGGAGGATGCCCGGCGGATACGTGCGATTCGTGAAGCACTGCCCGAACATATCAAGCTCTTCCCGGATGCAAACGCCGGATGGTCCCTTGAACAGGCCTTGACATACTGCCGAGCACTGGGGCAACATGACCTACCCCTGATGCCTTTGGAACAACCATGCCGAACGCTAGCGGCTTCTGCTGAGGTCGGTCGGCGAACTGGGGTGCCAATTATTCTCGATGAGTGCATTTTCACTATGGCCGATCTAGCAGCGGCCCACGCAGCGGGTATCACGGGAGTCAACATTAAAATTTCGCGCGTCGGCGGTTTTACGAAGGCCCGAGTCCTGCGTGACGCCGCGGTTGGTCTTGACATGATGGTTACTATTGACGATAGTTGGGGATGCGCGCTTACGACTGCGCAGAATCTTCAAATGGCCGCGTCTACTCGACCTGATAGACTCCGCGCTGTTGACTGCTATGCAGAGTGGACAAACCCAATGATTGCAGATGCGCCTCGGATGCAGAAGTCTAATGGTGGCGTTGTCCCTCTAGAGATCCCTGGGAATGGGTTTGGGAGTGTAGATATCAGCTTCTTAGGGGAGCCCATATTCAACATCACAGCATAGTCTGATTCCCGGGTGTTCTAAGCACAGGTTGGACGATGCCAAGGCCCTTGCTCAATTTAACTCATCTTGAAAGTATTAAATTCCTACTCCCACCTTAAACGCTGCTCTTCATGCTCTGAAGTTTTTGAATCGTGTTCATCACTCCACTACAAATCTGTTTCGATGGATTTGCCTTTCGTACGTGCCATTTTTCTAAAGCCAAGTGAACTACTCGCTATGCTAGAAACTTCTAACTCCAACTACAAATTGTTCTAGGTAAGCAAAAGTCAGCTGAGTTAGACTTTGGAACTACATTGTTGATTCTAGATTTGATTTTGCCTTCTAAACCAGCCCCCGGAAGTTGGGGCGGGTTCAGTGGAGAACCTGATTAAACCAACCCTACCTGTGCCACTTTAATACGAAATTACTGGTTTATTATTTTAAGATAAAGTAGTATGCACAAGATGCTTTGGACTTATCTCCATCGATAAGATCCGACGGACGCGGATGTATTGCCATGCACTTTGGGCACCGGGCGCACAGGGGAACGGTCCGGATGCGAGATGTACGTACGTATCCCAGACCATATGATGTTAGTGGCGACATGTTCGGGGCTATCATTGCTATCTAGTGTAGCTCTGATATATAAAATAGATGAAACTTTTATACATAATTCCACCCATGTCAGCTTTTGTGACCTTACTCATCAAGCCAACAGAAACATACCCTCCAGGCCCTATTCCTGTGGTATCCGACTGAGTATATGTCCATTCCCCATTATCATACGACTGCAACGTGCTAGGCTCTAATGTGACTTGGGAGGATAGTCCGCTCTTTCTATTTTTGCCCTCTGGAGTGGGCCAATGTCGACTCTAACCACCCTATGGCAGCCTTGACTTGCCAGCTTTTCTACTCTCATTGAGAGCACCAGAGAGGCCATACTGAGACGGAACACCGTTGATACGATGGGTTGAATTCAGATTCTTGACGACAAGGAACTGGAAACAAGTGGCGCTACCTTGGCGAGAAGCGATGACGGACCAAGCCAGGAACAGCTCCCAAATCTATCCAACATTAAATCACGTTAGACTTAAAAAAGATGGTAGAAACTTACTCGATACCACCGTTGACCGTACTTGGCCTTAATTGTGTCCGCGTTGCCGAGCCAATTCCGATACCATCTCCAGAGCGTTCCGGAGTAGTGGACGCCGACGGTATCAATACTGGGTGTTCTAGCGTCAGTCTTTGCGTTAGTCACGAATGATCGCAGACGATACACACCTCTTGATCTCAAATCCTGCTTGTTCTAAGCATTTCACATAATACCAAAGAGGGGTGGATGCATCCGCGCCCCGGAAAATATACTTGTTCAGGTACAGACCCCAGACAAAGTCCTCATATTGCCAGGCCTGTCGCAGTCCAGAGAGCTGCACATACATAGAACCATCATCGTTAAGCATGTCATAGCACTGACGGAAGAAGGTTGTGAGTTTGCGAATGCCAACATGCTCGCCCATCTCCAGCTGCGTGATCTTATCGTACCGCATCCGGGGAATGTCCCGGTAATCCATACACAGAATGCGACTCTGCGACTCCGGGACACCAGCCTGGCGGAGGGCGTCATTGCCCCAGGCCGTTTGGTGCCGCGCGATAGTAAGACCGGTGACCTTGGCTCCGTAGTTCAGACTCGCGAATTTCGCCAGCGTACCCCAGCCGCAGCCGATGTCGAGGAGGGTCTCGTCTTTCTTGAGGTTGAGCTTCTCGCAGACAATCGCCATCTTGTTGTCCTGCATTTCTTCTAGGGTTTCTTCCCTCTCGGTGTCCGAGATGATACCGGAGGTGTAGATCATGCGGGGACCAAGGAACCAAGCGTAGTGATCGTTTCCGCGGTCGTAATTGGGACGGATTTGGTCTTCATCTTGGGATTTGGTGTGGAACAGGATGTCCCGAAAGAAAGTAAAGACGATAAACTTGAAGAGCTGCCAGGTGAAGCGGAAACTGGCCCAATCATGGCGGTATTCCATAATTTCGAGGCAATCTCCGTTGAAATCGACCTGGCCGTCGAGGTACATTTCGCAGAATGTTTGCATGGGAACGCGGTTCCGACCTTGCCATTTCGTCCGGTCCGCTTGGTTTTTGAAGGACACGTATTCTTCAATTGGCCGACCCGGCATTTTGACCTTTTCGTTGGTGCGCGGGCTACAGGACGAGGCCCAGGTCCAGAAAGCCACCAAAATTGGCAGAGCCGTCACCAGCGCAAGGGCGATTGCCGTCTTTACTCCTCCACCGAGTACATAAGTCATGAAACTGGGGACTCCAACGAGCGCCCCTATTAAGAGGGTGTTAGAGAAGCTCTCATTACCCGGACCGTCCGCTGGGAGAGGGCCATTGTGAATGGCTGCGGACTTGGGGTTAATTAGCAAGTGTTCGGACTCCCCGGAGGAGCATTGGAACTAACATTTGTCAAGGGCACTCCACAATCCTCAGGTTTAAACCGCGAGGGCTTGGCGGCGGGAGTTTGGATGAAGTCAATGTCGCTGATATTAATAATTTCGGCGGCCATCGTGATCGCGTATAAACACTAATAGTTCGTATCCTGTGCTGAAGTTGCAACTAAAGGATTTAAGTATGGCGAAGAACGACACGGTGTTCGGTTCCTTTTCCTGCGTCGCAATTTGAAAAGAGGCCCACCGCGCAGTCCGCGGGCCCCGATCATCCGCCAAGTTCAAAGTCCTTGAATTGCGTCGCAAGCATAGCCTGATGTGATGTGGTGCCAAGTACCGAGAAGATTCTGATTCCACGTCGAGCGCCGGCCCAACTCTTCGTAAACCATCAGATCATCATTTTGGGGAATCTGCTCCTCCATCGTATTTATAAAGCGTTTCACGATATCAATGCCCAATGGAAGTCTGCTCGGTCGGACAAAAGCAGGCTTACAACCCATTCAGCGAGCTGTTGGATATGCATAAATGAGAACAACTGCCTCAAGGGCAGTCGAGAACGACAACTGTTGAAGACTAACCATTGTCACAAATACCTTAATCTGAGTGATGAGAATAAAAGTATCTCGAACAAAAACATTCTTTGTTGGGTTCGTTCACAATATATATAACTTAGAGACGAACTTTAAACTTTCAAACGTAAAGATCTATCGCCCATCCACTTATCGAGTACAAATAAACGATAATAGTACTACTTTATTGGTCGTTCTTTTGCGGCCCATTCTTTTTAGGCAATGACCGAATTCCTGTTATCTACACGAATAATAACCTGAATAAGCTTCCTTGCTGCGGCGGCTATCATCGCTTATCTAGCCGCTCGATCCTACAGGTACTCCGAAACAGATCGCCCCACTGCCATGCCGTTCACTCGCCGCCTAGGTTAGGCAGTGGTGAGCCCAGCCTTTTTCATACGGCTGTATTGCAATAGCTTTAAAGTAAGGTTGTACCCGAAGTGTAGTATAGAAACCGTGCAATACATTCACGCCTTCGGGTGCGGGGTGCAGATGTCTTGGCATGGCACAGTTAATGTGGCAGACCCCACCACCGTTGCTTGCATATCATATAAAGCAATAGGAATCCATATTGCACGGTGTATATAGGCCCTTTCCTAGCATCTGGAATACGCTTAATTTCCGATATATTCACAAACCGCACAGATTCCTTCGGGGAATTTCCAACGCCATAACTAAACATGACCGCCGAGCGTTCAGTCTCTATTCTTGGCTTGGGCCAAATGGGCTCTGCCCTTGCTCGAGCCTACGTGAGAGCGGGATGGAAAGCGATTGTTTGGAATCGATCCGCCGCTAAAGCTGAATCCTTGGTCGCTGAAGGTGCAATCGCTGTGAAATCGATAACCGAATGTGTCAGTGCAAGTCGCCTCGTCATTACCTGCCTTCTGGATCACAAAGCACTCCACGAGATCTTCGCCAACGTGAGCCCTCATCCCGACGATGGAGCAGTCTTAGTGGACTTTACCTCGGGCACTGCTGCCCAAATTCAGGAGACTCAACGAATGATCAAGGACTTACACATTTCGGCTTATATTCGTGGTATTGTGTGTACAACACCTGCGTATGTGGGTACTCCGGAAACGTCGCTCTACTATAGCGGCAATTCAGAGGCTTTTAAAGCAATTTCTGATGACATCAGAGTCCTTGGGAAGCCACTCTATATTGGGGATGATCCAAGTTCAGCCAGCATCCAAGAATGTATTCTTGTGAATACCTTATTCGGCCTCGTCGCTGGGTTTCTCCAGTCAATGGCGGTGCTGAGAAAGTCGAACCTTTATTCCCACGGGAGTGCTGAACGTTTCCTGTCGGAGGCCATAGCACCGTTACTTGCGCATGACTACCCTTGCATGCTCAGAGACTACGCGAGGCAGATCGATAAGAAGCAGTACGGTAGCACCGAGGGTGCCCGGTTGGGTCTGGTGGTCCACTCCTTGGAGTCTTTAATGCAGCATCATTCGGAACTGGGTCTTGCTAGTGTAGTATTGGCCCCACTACAGGAACTTGTCAAAACTAGAATTGCACAGGGAGGAGCAGATGAGGAACTAAGTAGCCTGGTCGAGACCATTTCTGACTCGCAAAAGAAACACTAAGGTCAGGCGCGGGCAGTGGGACCGTTGGGATTCGGCGGTTGATATTCGAATCTCTCCTTCCGTTCTCGTTACGTTTGAGCCTATATGTAGTAGTCACGTGCTCTGGTTCAGCGAGTACAGAGAGGGTTTTGAGAGCAGGCAGGCATGATAGCACTCCCGAGCGTCTGCATCTAAACCAGCTAGGGCAATTGAATAATTGTGTGATCGATTGTGTGCGGTACAAATTGCCCGAATACCTAGACCTCGAGAAGACGAAAACAATCAGTCTTCCTATTTGCCTTCTTCTAAGCCTCCCCGGTCAATGTGGTAAGTGCCAATGTGGATTACAACCGGCGCTTTTTTCTAGAAAGACCGGGTTCCATAAATGGGATGACTCGTCTGGTCCTGCAGACGCAGAAACATATAGTGGCCGGCACGAATACAAGCCCATAGGATTTGAGATATTCGCATTCGCATTCGTAATTTGTAATCTCTACGAATATTCGTATTCGCAGGGGCCGATATTCGTCGAATATATTCGTAAATTTGCCAAGACATTATTAGTAATCATAACGTCCAATGAGAGGCATCGCCTCTCATTTGTTTACTTTGTCGCGACGCGACAGGAGAACTGATATTTACTGTGTCTGCATATGATGGATTGGATTCTTCAAGATGTCTGCTAATTAATCTGAAGCGGCAGCTCCAGCTACTTATCTGCCAATGTGCCGTCGCGCCCGCAACATTCTCAGAGAATCGACTACCATCTTTTGAACTGTGGAAGCGACGAGGAGGGAGATGTTGAAGATCGGGCTATAGAGAAAGCACGATCCACCATCGGATCGCTCTGAATCAGTGGGCCCGCCGAGTCTGCTAGCCAAGTTTATCTGAATTTGCCTACTCCATCAGAATCCCATCCGCAAGGTAACTCCACTAGAAGCCTCAGAGAGGCTCCACAGTCTTATAAATCGGTCGGTAAATCCGGCATTAAGCCACAAAGTCAATGGCTCTGGAGTCAATTCGATGTCAAGCCACTCCCAGGAAAACCATGGTGGCCTAAGTGTAGCAGACGACTATTGGAGGACCGAGAAATCCAATGTACACATTGTGGTTGGAAAACCACGGACTCTGCACTGCAAGAGCAACTTCTACGACTAACATGAAGGCTCATCTAGCCAAACACAATCTTGGCGAAAAAGTGGGGGAGGGAGATCAAGACAAGGATTCCGGTATGGCGAAGCAACTGTCTATCGCTTCTATCTTCCGACACAAAATTGAACTGGACGTGAGAGACCTCATGGAGCGGAACCTTCTTCGGTGGTTTGTGAGAGATGACATAGCTTCCACAGCCATTGAGTCTCCTGCATTTCAACAGATATTACGGACTTGCCAGATGTTCCACTTCCATTCAGTTCCTCTCGCACCATTGCTCGACGCATTGACTCGGATTTCGACCAGTGTCGGGCCGGACTGACTGAGGAACTTGCGAGAACTTGCTCAACAATTGCTCTTTCTCTGGATGTGTGGACCAGCAAGAATCATAAGTCCATATTAGAAGTTATTGGCCACTGGCTAACTCCAAACTTTGAATATTAGTACCGAGTTCTGAAGTTGGGTGAGATTTTCAGAGGAAAGTAGATCATCCAGGCGCACCAATAGAAAAAACAAAAAATGAGGGGGCGTGTTTCTCGCTGTGGTTTTTGCAGCATCAACGTCAGTGTTGGGTAGCCGTGGGGTTTGGTAACCCCTTCCACTCCGTTCCTTCGTTTCAGGGCAAATGAATTCATCCATCCATCCGCTGTAGAAGGAACGCTCGATCTAAAGACGACATGATTGGTTAAGGCTTTTGTTCTTCTATCCAAATGACTGGGTAAATTTGACCTTCGGAGAGCTCCGCCCTCTCATATGACACTATATGATAAATGAAAGATTAACATAAAATAGTATAGCAACCAATATGAAGCTACATCGATAAGCTAGTGTTCCAGAATGACAGACCAACAATCGCGCCATTTCAAGGGATAGGAAGGATATGTGGCCAAAAAAAAGGGCCCTTTACAGATAGTCAACTGGCAACTTAGTCAGATTGCACATAACGCTTTGCCGAAACCGACGACACTCGAATTTTTATCTAGATGCCAGAGAACGATATACAACAATACGTCCGGCCCATACAGTCACTTCCCCCTCGTCGTCCGAGGACTAAAACTGGCTGCCTGGGCTGCCGTCTCCGCCACAAGAAGTGCGACGAGGGGAAACCTGTCTGCGGTACCTGCTCAAAGCAAGGCCTCCTGTGTTCTTGACCTTCTGTCCCAGGCTCTGCTAATAAGGGCCACGGATTCCAATGGCGGCTGAAACTAAAGGCCGTCGTATCTGTCTCCCATTGCGCTGCAACACCTCCAAAGAAGACCTTGCCGCGTTCTAGAGCAGCCACGTGTCAATGCGACATACTTTAGAACAATAACCGTAATGATTCTCCATGTTCCAATGTGCTCTTCGTGAGTCCCCTCTTGTGATCCGTTCATGCAAAGTTCCCGATTGACACCCACAGGACCCTTGCTCTTATTAGCCGTTGCTTATCTAGACGTTCGATCTTCCCATCGAAACGAAACGCCCCTGGGGCGATGTCATTCGCTCGGCACCTAGTTTTACTGATACTCTCTCGTAACTGAAATGGTACCGAATGCAATGTAGAAACAAACACAGATGTAAACTGTCGGGATCTGGGTTCTTGTTGAACGCCGTAATCATCGTGGCTAATGAGAGAATTAGGCCTCATATGGCTAGGCCTACTGTAAGGAAAGACTTAAGGTGAGTGACAACTAGTTGAGACCTACGCCATCAGCTGCCGTTGAGGGTGTTGTTCGCCTACAAACAACCGAAAACTGGTCAGGACGGGTTTTTGCCGATGATATCACTCGTTGGGGTTTCTCTGAGCCAAAGAGGCACCCCAACAATTGATGACCAGCACATGCCGCATAGGAGAAGGAGAATGGGGGTCTCCCAGCAGATCATAAAGTGACTAGGAAGTAGGTGGCCTTTCCCTACATGATTTGCAGAGATCCACCATGGGTTTCCATGGAATCCCATAGGCTTTCTTTTGGTACGCGTACTGTAATGTTACGCCACTGGGTACTATAATCGCCCTAAAAGAAAATCTAGACTTTCTAGAATTTCCTATATTTCTATATAGTTGTAGCCTTCTAGGGTATATAGAACTTTAAAATTCTATTTAGGGTTCTAATCTAAATCTATATAGGTAAGATATCTAATTACTAAACAACGCCTTACCTACCTGGGACTAGTAGAGGGGTTTCGTGTTTTTCGCGGGGCGGGTCAATTTAAATTGTCCCTGGGTTCGGGGTGGGTGTGGGTTTGCCTACCAAAAACCCGTCCCAATATCAACTCTAGCCCTAGTACTGCCGCTGGATTATAGTGGGCATAGCTCCAACAATACGCAAGGCTTGCTCCTGCTTGCCTCAGTCATGATTGTCCTGGACTCGCTAGATCCCGTAAACACCAGCAACTGCGGACGCGGTATACATGCTGAGTGTGGCGCTGGAACGCCATTCAATGCAACAAGTCCACCTCACACCATCCGCATTGAGTAATTCTTTTGCTTAGATGAATGGCGTCAAAGTGTCGTGCTATACATCAGCTATCATGAACCAAGATTTGAACACAGTGACCGGAGATTTATTCTATCAGTCTTACTAAGATTGGCCTGACTACCGCCGGTATATTTATTCAAGTATGGCAGGCAGCTATCCAATGTCTTTGTAATGACTTTGGCTGACCAGCTATTTTCTACCAGGTCAGGAGATGGGATGAACCACAAGTGTTATTACTATCTCAGCCTAGAGCTATTGCCAATACATAATTGGCTTTTGGCACGACATCTCCTACTGTCAATTGGCCATGCTGCCAAGAGCTGCTGATAGCATTTGAGGGTCTTAAAAAAAGGCCACTTAAGCCATCCCTCGTTGGTGGGAACGGTCACTACTTTTGTCCCTGACTTCCCCTGGTAAGACTCAACCGTATATTGCCCACGTTGCAGCTTGTAGCCAAAGCCAAGCCAGTGATTCCGGAAGTATGTGCACTGATCAACATCGGACTCCATCAGTGACGTACAGATGGCGGGCGAATATCGGAGATGTGATTCGGGTCAAGCCGTCACACCGCTCATCGGCTCGTTCGGCACTGGGCTCTGTCGGTAAATTTATCGGTCAGACAGCGGGTGTGGGGATGCCGATCTTCCCTGAAGCAGAGGTATCAGATTGCGGAGATTCATCGGAGTCAGGGGAAATTATGGAGCTGGCCGGCCCCGGCTAAACCCTTGATTATAGTATTTACCCGCCTGTGGCCTTCTAAAGTCACGAGACGATGGTCATGAATAGCCCATGGCAGCTAGTATAACGTCAGTGGCATTTGTGTAATGTTGAAATCTGACGGCCCCGTGTTCGACTCGTTTCCTGGAGATGATCGTCAATCCGTATTCGAACCATCAAAATCTTAGGGAGTGTTTGGAGATTGGAGAAACTGCAAGCTTCTTCTTTTTCTTCAATTCTTCTACTTTATTCGAGATGAGGATGATGGAATTGTACCGAAATTATTCACCATTGATCGACGAGTCGAACAGCGTTAGGGCTTCGTGCATTTTGCCTTGTGTTGGGGTCAGACGTCTACATTAAGCACCATCATCGTCTAGATTACCCAGCAAGCGTGCCCACGCCAAGCAATTACCTAGAACTACAAGGACGACGAGATAGCATTGTGGACCTAAGTTCAGATTTCTCCGAAGAAACTTCGGCTTGGAGAAAGGTTGGGCAGTCCCCGCGGGGAATGAGATCACGTGTCGCTGTGTTTAAATACTATTTCATACACATGAGAATTCTGTGTGAATGAGCCAAATCATTTCTCTTTCCCAATATTCTTGGTTATACCATGGTTGCTTTCTTGAAAGCTGTTGGCTTGGGCCTTCTAATCAGCCCTACATGGGCCATGGACTATAAGGAACCCTACCGTCCCCAGTTTCATTTCTCCCCCGCCAAAGGCTGGACGAATGACCCTTCCGGACTAGTATACCACAATGGAACATACCACCTCTTTTTTCAACACAACCCTGCGGGAATTGAGTGGGGTAACTTGTCCTGGGGCCATGCGACGAGTCATGACTTGACCCATTGGAAAGAGGAGCCCGTTGCCCTCCTTGCCCGAGGTTTTCCCCAAAATGTGACGGAGATGTTCTTCACTGGCAGCGCTGTTGTCGACATACACAACACTAGTGGGTTTGGAGCCAATGGCAAGATCCCTTTGGTTGCTGTGTACACTTCCTTCGTAAGTCTATTTGTGCCCTCGTCGAGCTAAACACAAACCGGCTAATTCGCATATCTGGTAAGTACGATGTCACGCAAACTCTACCTAGTGGCAAGAAGGTGAAAGCCAATCAGCAATCCCAGTCAATTGCATACAGCATCGACGATGGTATGACATGGACAACCTATGACGCAGGAAATCCTGTGCTCCAACACCCACCGACGCCATACCAAGAACAATGGGAGAACTTCCGAGACCCATTCGTGTTTTGGCATGAACAAACCCACAAATGGATCATGGTGACTACTGTGGCCGAATTGCACAAGCTTGTACTTTGGACCTCCGACAATTTGAAGGACTGGGAAGTCGCGAGTGAATTTGGGCCATTCAACGCCGTTGGTGGGGTGTGGGAATGCCCTAACTTATTCCCTCTCGCCCTCGACAACGATGCATCGAACATAAAATGGGTCTTGGTGTTGGGACTCAATCCTGGAGGACCACCAGGCACAGTCGGGTCAGGAACACAATACTTCATTGGAGACTTTGACGGAACGACTTTTGTTGCCGATAATGAGAGTGTTTACCCGGGAAACAAGACCGCGAATTGGCTGGATTGGGGTCCAGACTACTACGCCGCTGCTACATATAACGGCCTGTCTGATACTAATCGTACTGTGATGGCATGGATGAGCAATTGGCAGTACAACGCGAAAATCCCAGCATACCCTTGGCACGGCGGAATGGCGACCCCTCGACACATGTCCTTAAAGACAATCGACCAGAAGCCAACCCTGATTCAGCAACCATATAAAAACTTGGAATCGATCGAGAGCCACACGAGAAACTCAGTCTGGAAGTCATTCGCTGAAGGAAAGAAGGATCTCGGCTCTGTGGGTAAAACGCTAGATATCGACTTAGAATTCTCACCCTACGATGCAGCTGAGTTCGGAATCATTGTCCAAGCGACCTCTGACTGGAAGCAGCAAACAAGAATTGGCTACAACGTTACAAGCCAGCAGATCTTCGTGGATCGAACAAAGTCGGGAGATGTCTCTTTTGACGAGACCTTCGCGAGGGTATACCATGCGCCATTAGTTCCGAGTTCCGAGGGAATTGTACACCTTCGGATACTGGTCGATTGGTCTAGTGTTGAAGTGTTTGGAGGCGAGGGAGAATCGACTCTGACCGCCCAGATATTCCCAAGCAGAAATGCGACTTTCGCGCAGCTATTCTCGCATGGCGGACAAACTGGAAATGTCAAGATTGGCATCCGGAAGGTGTCCTCGACTTGGAACTAGAAAGACCATGTGCA
Source organism: Aspergillus caelatus (assembly GCF_009193585.1). Taxonomy (NCBI): domain Eukaryota; kingdom Fungi; phylum Ascomycota; class Eurotiomycetes; order Eurotiales; family Aspergillaceae; genus Aspergillus; species Aspergillus caelatus. Next base: position 79,753 of record NW_022475381.1, read on the forward strand.
TTGAAGATAATATACACTGCAGCAAGCGAACATCGTCCAGATTCCCAAAATAGATGAGCAAGGATCTCAAGTAATGCCCTAAAAGTCCTCCGAAATTCCAGATCAAGCAAAACGAACCAAGTTCAAGTCTACGAGAGATAATTAGATATTAAGTCATGCGCATGGATGGAATATATAAAAGATAAAAGTCGGTCTGCACGTCATTTTAGAGATCCAGAGAGCGGGGCCAAATAGAAAAGGCTAGAGGTGAAGAATCTCTATTGGGCACAGTGGAACCGATGGTGCGCTCTGATTTGCGGGCCCTCCATTTGGGAGAATTGGGAGCCATGAGTGACCTGCGAATGGTGGCAATGGTTGATGGGGCCATGCGATATTCAAGGACCTTACGACATGTCAAGATTCGCATGGATGGAGAAATCGAGAGGCGGTTGCTTTGCCGCCAGGCCCGAACCCCGAGCCCGACAGCTTTGGAATCATTACTCAAAGAGCTGTCTGAAGAGGTCCTTTCAGTTCCACATATGCTCACAAAAATCTTAGTTGGAATTAACTGCTGCTTGGGGGAGAAACTTGAGCTGGTCAGACTATAAGAGCGATGTGTAATTCTTGAGAGGGCTTGGACTTTTATAAAAAGAAGTTACTTCTACTTGCCAATATGTGGAATTTACTAAGGAGCTTAAATATGTCAAATATTTGGACAAGATCGCGTACTGGAACCGCCCCACAATAATATTATTGCACTGATTTGGCGGACGCAGACGTTTTCTTGGAGGAGAAGGAGAGACGTCGGAAGGCTGAGTCTTCCGAGGCTTTTCAATGTATCAACTTCCAACCGCAGACATACAGCGGCAGTGGCAGTGAGAAATAGGAGTCCTGGAAATCTAGCTACCAGACTTTCTTTGGGATAATTATTTTCTATATTTTTGGATAGCTTCGTGGGGGTGAGCAGCGGACTCCCACAAAGCAGGCGCTAGGCCAGCTATTTCGTGCTACTGCGATTTCTCGGGAAGATAAGTAAATTTCAGAGCTGCCTACTGGCCTAAACAGGCGGCGTTTGAGAAAGCTGATTGAATCAAGCAACTATCGCAGGAACATACAGTGAACGGCTGTACCTTATCCTATGGTATATTGCCACAGGCCGGCGTGTAGAAATTTCGTAATATTTATAGCCCTGCCCTCTCTAATTACTGTATTGTAAGTACTGGCTTTAAGATATCTCTATTTACTTATATATTACTCCATAGTCTCTCCCAGTCCTGATATATTGAGAAACTCTGCTTGTCTGTAATAGCAATCTAGGAGAGTACAATTAGAGAGAGTAAGACCAATATACCGTACTGAGGATTGTGGTTGGTTCCCTCACGACAAACATCAAGGAGCATATGGGTCTGCCGTGTAGAAACAACAAGTGAGATACGTGTTTTTGCTCCCGGAGTTTGCACCCAACAGGGAGAGGGAAGGAGGGAAGGTGGTTCAAGACACTAATGCCACATGCCGCTCTGTGATAAATTTCACAAATAAGAATCTTCAAGCCTCCTCCAAATCTCGGTTGCCTTCGGTGGGACGGCAAATGTAACCTTAAAAGTATCAGCTTCTTGAGATTTATTGGCGACCTTAGTATTTGCCTTCAATACTCTCTCTAGTGAAATATTCTCTGTCTCTACAGTATCAAGCTTCTCCTTTACCTTTGACTGAGCGGCTTTTTAGAGGGTTAGGGCGTGTTGGCAGAAGAATATTCCAATAAACGCTTGCTTCAATTCTCTTGTTGGCTCCATTAGAAACAACGGAGCCTGACCCATACCGCTTGATGTATTCCGGCCTCGAATGCCACGAATCCTGGTTATTAGCTGTGAGCGGGGTATTGCCCCGAGTAGATAATTCTCTCTTTTCATAATACCCTGTGTCTATCAACGCAAAATCTTTTGATACTTGCTGAACATTTCCGTCACTGCAATAGCCGGTTAAGTATCGTAACCTCAACTTAGAGAAGCTAATTTCTATATCTGATAGACCAAAAAAACTTGGTATTACTGGCCTGGGGGGTATAGGGAAGACCCAAGTAGCTCTTGAGTTGGCTTACCGTATGTGTAATAAAGACACTGAATGCTCAATATTCTGGATTCCCTGCACCAGCCTTGAAGTTGTTGAACAGGCGTGTACGGCCATTGCACAGATAGTAGGGATCCAGAATACAAAACCAGAAAAGACTAAAGATTATATTAAGGCACACTTTAGTGAAATAGACAGGAAGTGGCTCTTGATCTATGACAATATAGATAATATAGATATATAAAATAAGAGCAACAGTACCATCCTACCACTGAAAGACTTCTTGCCTTATAATAACCAAGATCACATTATTTTCACTAGTTAAAATCGAAGTCTAGCTATACAGCTGGCTCACTCTGGCGGAGGAACGGAGATTGAGTCAAAATCTTTTGGGTTCTGCCAGCAAAGGCAATAAGCTGCTGGGCCTGGCTAAAGAGCAGGCTATGGCCATGACCCAGGAGGACGCTATCCTATAAGAGCAGGTCTTCAGAATGAAGCCAACAACCCTAAGGATTGTACGATCACATATAGCCACTAGCAAAGGCCTGTTAGAGGATGTAGGGTGACATGCCAGATGAGTGGATGTAGCCCTCCCAGGAAAACTCACCCAGCAGCTGTATGATTGATTGTCGTGGAAAGAAGCGAGCGTGCTGGCTCAACTCCAGACTGGCATAGCAAGATTAAGCGGGTATCTCTACTAAATCAACGCTACGCAGATGAATTAGTGTATATATATATCATTACCAATTAGCACTGAGGGATGTCCAGTTCATGATTCCGTGAATGGTAAATTGGACAGTGCGATATAGATTTGCTCGATAGGTTTCGATGAGACTTGGGCGCAGATTGGGGAAAGGGTTCGAATTTAAGAGATCTTTCCTTTTGAAATGTATGCCGTAGGTAGAAAGTACATTTCCTAATATATCAAAGGAATGGGCCGATAATACCAGATTGAACATTCATTAACAAGTATATACTGAAGTTGTATATTATTATCTATGCCTTGCATTTTCCTGTGAAACAAAAGCCACAGTCCTCACGACCCTGGCCCCTTTTCACATCCTGTCCACCACTTCCGTCCTTGTTTTTCGCGCAGCATTTGCCTTCCCTTTGTAAACTATATACAAAGTTAATATTCTTAAAGATATGAGGGGACGATTGATGTCTGACCAGCCATGGAAACTGTTCATCTCACCGAGACGCTTGCCCGAGCATTTATCTTCATATTTTCTCGCGCCGGAACAGCCCTTCCGCGCTTCAAGTATGTTCAATGCGTGTGCGGACCGATCTTGGCTGTATGCTTCCGGATTGGGAATCGCAAGAGCTGTCAAGGAAAGCAGCATCATGATAGAAGCGTATGAAATCTTCATGTTGGTTTGAAATGGGGGATTCCGATGGAGTAGGGTTTTGGCGAGAGAAAGTTTTTGGTTGTCTTTTTTGGGGAGGGGGGGGATAGGAAAGAGGATTTTGGTGGCTTACATAGCTCTGGCAGGCTGAGGCTGATTAGCGAGATCAACAGGAGTGTCTCCCTTTGTGGCGAAGTGTAGATCTTGGAAAAAAAAAAAAAAAAAAAAAAGGATATGGCCCACCATCTCGGTATAGTGTCCGCATACTGCGACGTAGGTAGCCTATCGAGACTTTGTTGGCGAACATAGGGAGGGCAATCTTTTTGTGAACTCCACATGATGCGGGGCTGGACAGTTCATAATTGGGTGTAGATCGCAAGATCCCCTTTCTCAAGAGATATAGAGTACCGCAACGCAGAGGATATCCTCCCTTAGCTTAGAATCATCGACGGCGCTATTGTCTTGGCACTAACATTCGGGTTGTGGCTATTAAACCTTCCAGTCCACAGCATCCTTCGATGATCCACCATGGACCCATAACAATGGAACCCAGATGCACCGCTCAAGCAACCAACAGAGGCGCGAGTCTCGGGCTGAAGTTGACAATATGACTCATCTAAGTCCCCCCCTGTAACCTGGTTATATGACAAAACAAGGATGCAAGCAAAGGTATAAGCAGGAACAGCTTTAGAGTGCCATGAAAACAAACAGCGACCAACGCCGCTTCGAGGAGCAAAAAGTACAGAAACATCATCATAACCAGTAGCTTGTATAATATAATCTCTAACGTACCAGCGGATGCATGGTTGTTTGGTCAGTTTGCGGTGATATGTCGCTCAGAATTAAACATCTTACAGCAATACTAATGAACTTATTAGTGGTTCTCACCATAGACGGCTAGCAAATGCAGGTTTTCCATACCTGGTTGGATTAACGCCCACGGAATGTATTACCAAGATGTGTTCAATCCATGATTTCTCACCCCATGACAAGATGGGAAACAGATTCGTCGCATGGGTGACTGGAAGGGAATCTGAACACTCATTTAAGCAAAAGCGAATATTCGTGCGGTGTAAAGTAACTGCCATCAATCTATTTTCTTCCCCTTTGAACGATTATTCTTACAGCACCTTCTACACAAGCAAGAGAAAATGTCTTCAACCTCTACCATTCCAACGACCACGGCAAAGCGACATGCCAGTCAAAGATCAATCCGACAGCAGAGAGAGCGTCGTCTTAGAAGCCTCTTTAAAGAGGCATTAGTGTTCAGCCAATTATGTGATGGTGATGTTTGTTTGGGCGTTCGAATTCGAATAGATGGATGATTCGTTACATTTACTGCTGATCCTTCGAGATTTGGGGTGTTTTCACGCCCACAGCTGGCAAATTACCGGGCAAAGCATACTACTAATGACAAATTAACCTTTCTAGGACACTTACTATCTGACACCGGCTCAAAAGACAGAGACTGTAAGGCCAATAGTCACCTACCCGGCCTACAGCAGGAGAAAGCCCTAGGTTAGCGATGACCGATGAACTGTGATATAGTGCCTTGCACAAATGCCCTGCTCACCTTGGACTCTTCGGGATTATTTCTTCTAATTTTGTTTGTATCTAATTAAGTCAAAGGCCGGGTAGGTGTAATTAAGTTTTAGTCGACTTTTGGATTCTAGTTCTTTCTAAGAAAATTAAGGGAGGACTGGTATTTTTTTTAGTATAGTCCTAACGACTGCTAACTGGAACTCAGTTGAAAGTGCTATATAAGCTCTCCAGGAGCTTACCAAAGCTTTTAAATAAGTTTAAACTTTACACTCTCAAGTAGAATAATAGATACTGATAAGGAAAGAGATGGAGTATAGAGTGAAAACTGTCTTCAGAACTTTTGCTAAGTTAACAAATAAAGTAGAGTTTTGGATAGCTAAAGATCCTCTACTCTAAATATATATCTATTTTATAGATAAATTAAGCTCAGATTATCGGTTTACGTCTGTGATTGATGTAGAATTTGTCGATAAGAACTGCTTAGGATAATAGTTGTGTTGGGATCCGTGAATCAATCCTTTAGATTACTCTGATATCTGTATTATTAGGTAGTTGGAATGGGAAATTAGTCTATATTACCGGTAAAATAAGTTTTCTAATTATTCCGCATAGGATAGTACTCGATAAGATTAAAATAGATGGTTTAACTACTCCTGTAGATTATATTAATCTGAGAATCGATACCTGACACTAGGAGATCTTTTCCACGGTGATCTCATAAATTAGTTCCACCTAGTACAGTACAGCACTAGTGGCTATGGAAGTTGTGCGACCGTTACCTATTCTATGTAGGAAGAAGTATAGAGCTTCTGTCAATAGATATGGTAGTCGATATAAATTAGCAAATCAATGGTCATGAAAAATGAATACATGAGGATCTGCACATTATACCTGCTTAATTATCTTAATCCGATCCCTTCTGAGCACGTACACAACCCTCTAAAACCGTAACATTTCATAAAGTTGAAACAGGATCTTCAGGAGCGATGTTTTCAACCTCCGAGATAGCGATTATTTGACTGACAGCTTCACTACCACCCCGAGTTCTACTTCCTATGCAGATAGTCCCCTTCTTCATGAGGGCTTGAGACGAATTTCATGACTGCCTTGCCCAAGAAATGCTCAGCGCCACATTCAAGTACTCGAAACGGTAAAATCACCCTGAATATGACGTCTTATCTTCAATATCTGAGGCGGTATTTTAATGATGCCAGCCTGTGAAAAGTTTATGGATGTAGCACTAGTCACGTGCGTATTTTTCACAAATACGAACTGTAGTTATCGAATATACATATCACGAGGATTTTCTTATTCTAAGTTGTCGTCGGCCTTTATACTGAAGAAACCTACTAAAAACACTACATAATAGTATTTTTTATACTGTATATATATATTAAGAGGGTTTATATAAGAAATTTAATATATGAATACCACATAAGGATTACGATTTGCCTCAAGTTCAACTTAGTTTCACCAGTACGGTTGAATGATATCTGAATTTGTAAAGCGCCGGCAAAGAACCCGTGCCTCATGCGTGTAGACATAGCCTAAGCTGCTGCATGCAGGGAAGGCATCAGCTCTATTCGACAGGAACAGGATCTTCAAATCCTCAGCGCCCTTCTTAGCTTCCTTTGACATTTCAAAGACCAAAATGAATATTCAATTTCCACCACTACCTAGACCGGTATTCATATCCTAGGCTTCTCCGTGGCGATCATCACATAGACAACTCGCTCCGGGGGCACGCAGTAGCGACGTCACATCGTAAGGGGATTAAGCTAGCATGGTCGGTTTTTCTTCTCTTTTTGTATTTCGGAGTACTTCGATCACCGGGCTTTTCCGGCTTGGTTGGCTGCCTCTGTAGTAGAACGGATATCAGTAATGGTTCGAAAATGGTGTGGACAAGCCGAGCGAAAACGCAAATCGCAGGCTTACCTCGTCTTGTGGCATCCTCTAGCAAACCGACATCCACTTCCGACCGGGGCAAGACAACGTAGCGAACCACGCTACCACGGATAAACATGTTCTTCACGGACGACAGGTGAGGGTACTTGTCCAGGTCCAGGACGTCCACATCGTCGAGCTTGATGTTGAGGTATTGGTCGACGGATTTCAGTATCCCGCGGATGCGAATGTCATTTTTGAGCTCGATAATCACGGTCTGGTTTGTGAGAGTCTTGAAGAAACTGTATTGTGTTAGACAAGCTTGCTTCTTTTATTCGATCTACCAGTCGTTGGCCGGCATACCTGAAGAAGAGCATGGTTGCGGCGGGAAGGTTATTGACAGTGGGGGTGGGGTTTCGGTGTTTATAGGACTATCGCATTGCCTCGTGGAGTATATGTGTGAACGGTAAGTACAATTGCCTTGCACTTCCCAGCGAGCAATTCGGGATACAACGGAGAGAGCGCAAAAGTGGGGGAATATAACGCCGTTGATGTGATGTTGTCAGTCGCAATCTAATCTGCTCCGGTCGGATGTCACGTGACAATAGACTTTTGTGTCTGTGTTCAGCGAGCTTGCTTCACTACTAGCTACTCGACTAGCTACTCGACCCCTCTAGCAATGACCAAACAATGTTATTCAGAGTCTACCCAATCCAATAGACGGCTGTCAACGAACGAAACAAATTTCTATATAGGTGTCTAATTCCAGGCAAAAAGTATTGTCACTTTTTATCATTACACGTGTTGTCGAAATATAGTTCCGGTATGAGCTCTGCTCTTGTATCATACATTTGCCCAACGCGCCCGAACGAAGTTATATTCCCCAAAAGCTCTCGCATAGCATGAGCTTTGGAAAAGAGTCTGGAATTTGGCGTCAATCGATCTTGTACATTACATTAATACTCGCCGCCAGGGCGCTATATGGGTATCATAGCTAACTTATATCGTTTGACATATGTGAACCAAACTAAGGACAGACCCACACAGACACAAAAACAGGGAGTGAAAGTGTGAGGGAATTCTTAGCTCTCACGGTTCTTTCGAGACCTGCTTTGCTTCCTCTGTCTCGGCTTCATCGCCCAACCGGACAAGCATGTCCAACCAGCGCCGTTCTTGCGACCCTCGTCGAAAACGCTTCCAATTCCTTGTAACAGCCTCCCCTGCTCTCGACCCATCTCAATTTGCAACTTGAGAAGCCATTGTTCCCAAATCCACCCACCAAATAGACCCGTGACACTCGCAGCATCGGCTGTGCTGCCGATCGGGCCTTGGACCGCTTCACACTCGCTGATGTGGCTCTTGACTCTAGGCTCGGGTGTCTCCCGGGGAACAGGGGAGACCGCAGGCTCGTTGCCCATTGGTAAGAACATCCAAGCTCGTTTGGTCCCTACAAAACCTCCTTTCTGCAGACGCCCGAGGAAGTTCTTCGTAGGGTTTGGGTCGTAGCCCCGCGTCTTGAGGTTGTATGTGAACTCAACCGACGTGGCAGATGCGTAAGGCCCTGCGCGCAATATCTGTGCATCCATCACGAAGAATTCCAGGTACCCCCCTGGCTTCAGGCAGCGACGGCATTCTTCAAGACAAAGGTCATATTCGTCTTGCTGATCACCAGGGGAGCGTTCGCTCTTCAATAAGGCAGGCAGTGAACGAGCTGAGATCACATCAAACTTATTGTTCGAGAATGGTAGTTGCCAAAGATTTTGCACGGAAATTTGACGGTGGTTCGCGGGCCCTTTGATACCACGGTTAACCGCCTGGTGCTCGGTGAAGACGGTGTAAACCTTGACGTTAGGGTAGTCATGTGCAATCTGCCATGCCCACTCACACGAAGCATGACCCCCGAGGTCTAGAACTCTAATGCGACCTGAACCTGATATTTGATGGTTTGCTGAGACTGACTTCGACTTAGCGAGCCTCCTGAAAGCAGGACTAGCAATCAGATGACCACCATTGAGGTACCGAAGTGCGTCCATGGCCCACATGGGCTCGCTAATCTGGGTAAGCACTAACTGCTCCTTCTCCAACATGGCGAACTGCGCCTTTTCCTCCAAGATGGGACCCACCACTGAGTCACTAGGTGCTTGAGAGAATGGACCTCTATAAGGAGGTCGTCCGGGACGAACTAATTCGTAATTGCCCAACAAACTATTTATATGCATATTAGGCAGACCCAGTCGAATTGATTGCACAGCGTCGAAGCGCATGGTTCGGTGCATGAAAGTGTCTGTCTTGCTAGCACGTCGCCGGATCGATTGGAATCCCCTCCAATAGATCGAGTCCTTGCTTGCCAGTGCAGACGGCTGGGAGCTGGGAGCTTCCGGGATTGTCTCGTCAAATCGGACAAACTTCTTGGAAACGACTTGTGCTACGGCTTGTGTCACACTCTCTGCGATCGCCATACAGTCTTCTCTTTCGTTTACCGGGGTATTGGCGGGATTTGTTTCACACAGGGCAGCAAGATAGGACGACTGGGCTGCGAGCCAGACGCTAGTTCGGTCTAGGCTTGCCATTGCCTTCTTCTGCAACTCATCTTCATAATTCTCATCTCGCTCCTCCGGATTATACATGCTTGGTCTTGCAATCTCATACACACCGTCAACATCGTCACTAACTGGGCTTTCTGCATGTTCTAAATAGGACCCCGGGTCTCCAGAAGAGATCCTGATCGCAGTCGGTGGTCCACTTGGGTCATAAACAGCTGTTAGCTGTTCATCGGTTGACCTTTGAGGGCATTCAATGATCTGCTCAACGATTTCCCCTTCGGTCCGGGTGAATGGTAGATCGTAGAACCTCTCAGCAATGGCAGATGAAGGAATGTTGTTTAACTTGGGAATCGACCAAGTGTGACGAGCCCGTGGGCCAAGGGAGGCAAAGAAGCCACCTGGGGAGGGTATACTGAGTCTACTGAAGCTATATCCAGAGAGGTCCGATGCAGGGGTCGCATCGTCAGCACTGCGTGGTCGCTCTGGCGTTTCGATCTGCCACATTTCTTCATTACTTTCAGAAGTCTCTGACCAAGGATCTGGGGTCACATCCAGCGGGATGTGTTTTAACATTGCCAACGCATCTTCAGGAAGATGCACGCCTGTGTCAGAAGGTGTATCTTCGCGGACAGGGTCAGCAATGGGGGGCGATCTCGCTTGGCCAGGAATTCGAGGGAAGTTCCCAAGAAACTGTCGCCAATCCTCTTCGGTGTCTTCGATTGCGATTTCAATACTTTGTAAATCCGATGCTGTCTCTGGATTTTGAAGATCTGCATCTTCTTCACCTTCGAGGTCCGGTCGCACAAGGATTTCATGCGGATTCCAGTCATTATCAGGAAGTGACTGGACATCTGGAGTAGCTGGAGCACTAATGTTGGAGACTTGGTCCGATGAGACACTACCATCCAGCGATGGAGGAGCATGTACGGCCGGCACAGAATGGCTAAGCAATGATAAAGCTGCTGGGGAAACTGGGATCTTTGGTGGCGGCGTTGGGGGAACTGGTGAACTTTTCGGGGCTCCCTGAAGAGACGGCCACATTGTCGGTGAGGGAATCGTAAGACTGGGATAGCGATTGCGACTAGTCGGTGAAATCGAATTTCTCGTCGTAGGCGTCACCAGGCTTGTTGGGCGAGTGCTAGAGATCGAAGTGCACTCATCACTCATCTCAGATTCCTCGTCAGTTGCATCGTACAGATCATCAAACGTTTGCATTTGATTTTGCCATTCTGTATCTGAGCAAGAGGAGGTAGTTCCAGCAGACAAGGGAGACAGCAGACGGTTTAGTCTAGACGCCAGCGCCAGACCACTGGTCTTCAACCTTAGCTGTGGCTGAGAAGCAGTCTTGTCCGGACCAGCTCCTCGGTGACGCGGGGTTTCCGAGTATTCCCCCTCGCGAGAATCCTCAATTATGGTATTAAGCCTCGTCCCTCGGGCCTGCCGAGGAGGCGGGCATCTGGCGGTTGCAGAGCGCAATGACTCAGTCATGTTGCCCTATGCGTGGTTCTTTTTCTTCTCTCTCAATAGAGAATAAGGAATTATAGCATAAGCCGATGTTGCCAAAAGTAACGTTCTAAGGGTATATTATTTCAACTGCGTTCGACACCGATCAACGGGTCCACCAGCGCAAGCAAAGGATACAACGAAGGACAGCCTAGCTCACAGAGCCGAAGGCACAAATGTTCAAAACTAACAAGAAGGAAAAAGAAAATTAAGGTAAAATGACCACAAAGAAGTAGGTGAAGATCACGATCGATCCGTGGCGCATGGCTCTGATAAATACACCCAGGTCTGAGAGAGAAAGAGGGGAAGATCTGGAGACGCCGTCCACGCCAACCATCATCTGTGCAGAAACTACTGCAACATTGCGCACGACAAGCCGGGGATCCTTGGAAATAGGCATTTCAGAGAGGCTACCATTGGTTGCTGTAAAGGCGGCGCTTCGCCCCTGAAGGACTTCCAGCACTCTGAGAGGTACAACAGAAGTGACATCCAGCATGCCGGACAGATATCACACCAATAGGTGGGGGGCGCGTGCAGAGAACGGCTCTTGACGAATGATGCTTAGCGACTGGAAGTTAAGGTGAGTGTGATTGGTGAACAACAAGCGCCGGGCGATCTATCTTTAGAACTTCTGTTGAGGGGTGTTCTGATTAATCAGTAGATCGTGGCTTCCCCACCCAACGTTATTTTGGAAAGGCGGTTAATTAATGATGGTTAGGTAGCAAGTATGGTTGTAAGACATTGTCTTCATCATCACCGGTCTCTCTGGAAAGACAAAAGTGGTCATTCCGCTCCCAACCAGCCCAACAACTGGTTGACTAATGATGTACGACGAGGTCAGCCGACCAATTCATCGGAAATTGGGCCGCCGAAGGTGAACTGGCACTAATTTAAGTCAGTGTTGAGTCAAGTCATGAGATTACCAATGATGCAGCGGCCAAAGTGGTCAACGGCATTTCTATGGCAGGAAGCTGGTTCCCGTGATCCTGAGTCTCGACCTCCGTTCAGGCATCGAAGCTCCCCCTAATGCAACCTCACCGGGTGGTCCACGTGAAAGCCTTGGCCCTAGCCCTTATCATCAATATCCAACTTGCCGGATTTGGCTGTTCGGAGTGACGTCGACCGGTAAATGGCGGTGATATCAATGGCCGGTGATTAATTTTTTTATGGGCATTTTCCTGCCTACTGATGGAGTACACATATCCACTCCTTCCCCATACCTGTGCTGTTCACACAGTCCATTCCTGATACAGGTATATAACCGGTCTTATCTCCCCATCGTCCCTTGAAGCTTATCCTTTCCCTTGACCATTGCCCCGCCGTGCCCGTCATTTGCTTCCTTTCCTTCATACAAACTCCTGAAACCTACCAGACATCATGTCCCCGCCGGCGATCATTGCCCCGTCCATCCTGAGCGCAGATTTCGCGACTCTAGGAAGCGAATGCTCAACGAAGATGGCTCAGGGCTCAGACTGGCTCCATGTCGACATCATGGACGGTCACTTCGTCCCAAACATCACCTTCGGAGCTCCCGTTGTCACCAAGATCCGGTCTCACGTTGACCGTCCAACCCAGCCCCATGGCCGGGGTACCTTTGACTGCCATATGATGATCATGGAGGTGAGAGATACCTGCTCGTGAAGCTTCAACAACCCGCACCGTTTTCGCGCATCGCCTTTTAAGCTTTCCGATTATTCCGTACAATTTCGAAGAACGGCCGGCTGATCGTCCCGTGTTTATATCTAGCCACATAAATGGGTAAAAGAGTTCAAGAACGCCGGATGCGACCTCTACTGTTTCCACTACGAAGCCGCCGTAGCTTCCGTCGCAGCCACCGAGCCTGCCGACTCGACAACCACTCGCAAGACGAGCCCGAAGGAATTAATCCGTTACATCCACGAGGAGGGCATGCAAGCCGGTATTGCTATTAAGCCAGACACGCCAGTAGACGTACTGTGGGACATCCTCGAGAGCGAAGACGAAACAGAACGCCCAGATGTAAGTGACATCATTCTTACATAAAAGAAACCCCCGCAACATCCCCCCATAGCTTAATCCATACTAAACGAACCTCCTCCACAGATGGTCCTAGTCATGACCGTGTACCCGGGCTTTGGCGGCCAGAAATTCATGGCCTCCGAGCTGCCCAAGGTGCAGGCTCTCCGTGAGCGATACCCTAATTTGAATATCGAGGTTGATGGCGGACTGGGGCTCGGGACGGTGGACCAGGCCGCTGAAGCTGGAGCCAATGTGATTGTCGCTGGTTCGGCGGTTTTTGGCGCTCAGGATCCTGCCGACGTCATCGCAAAGCTTCGCGAAGCTGTTAACAAACGCCAAAAGCTTTAAAAGTAGTTTTACAATTAGAATATGGGGACCTGTGAAATCGACGCCGAAGATGACAGCCTCTGGCTCCAGAAACGACCGCCTTTCCACCCGTAACTTCGGACGGCGAGGTGCCGCTTGACCGCCCGCTGCCCTGTACCACCCCCTATTCTGCACCCAACAATTGAAATATGCCTCAATTCGAGGACTACTCAACGCTGAGAATATGCGCAAATTGCATGGCAAAACATTGATATGCGGCACCTAGAGCACCTTTCAGAGACTATGCCTAACAGGGTTGAAGCAATCATTGAATCAGAGGGGTGGTATACACCATATTAGGGCCTATGGGGGTGCGTTAGCTAGTTATTTGGTAGAATTATCAATATTATGGAGTTTTGGTGGAGGTTTTGTGACGGCAGTATATTATGTAATTACGGAGGTGTGGGGCAGGGGGTTAAAAACTTATGGAACGTCACTGTACATCACTTATGGAACACCACTGTACGGAGTATATTATACCCCAAGGCTAAGCGACGGTAAATCGGGCGCCAGAAATGGCTGACTACATTCAACGCCATTATTTCCAGCTTCCTTTTTACCAAGGCCTTAGTCATCACAGTCCCTCTTCAATTCCGCTCGACCTACGGATACAGTAGATGCGAAGTTAACCTGAGACATCAGCATTCCAGGCCGAATATTATATGAGACCCTGGCTTGAGTCCCGAGCAGCCACGTACCTCCCCAGAAATCTTTCGAATCAACACGTCCTTCGTGAGTATAACATCGTCTTCCATGCGGCCTGTCGCTTGGTGGCCAACGAACATATCAGAATCGAGATGACTTATAGGAGACTCTGCTCACACCAGATATCCTCGGCAAAACTTCTCAGCTCTTGCTCGGGTATCACTAAGTCTCTCTCCAGGGGCTGGTGAGGAGGACGGCCAACAACCTTGTCGAAGGGTAGATCCAGCTGTGCAGTAGTCGTAGTTGTGCCATTCATGTAGGACTCTCCGGTAACAGAAGTCGTGTTATTCGTTCGAGATAATTTGAGGAATGCAGTACGACGCGCTGAAAGAGGGGATGACCTTGTAAGGACGACATATCCTCGGGGAGCAAGTTCCCATCGGTGCACCATGATCTCGGGATTTTCGCATTTAATGCTGATCGTAACCACAAGTTCCACAGATGAGGAGTAAGCCTCTAGCCAACCGCGCGCATCAAGAGCAAGTTGTCGCTCAGATTCTGACAATCCTACTTCCACCACAAAACTCAGCCTTGCATTTGTCGAAGCCGGAGCCCAGCAGCAGTCAGCCTCCTTTTTCCAATTTCCAACCGTAACTGTTGTCGAACCGAAAGGCCTCACGTCACGATGGACGTTCATCGCACGCAGCTCGAGCGAAATCAGCGAATCAAATGATCTTATTGCAAGTTCGTGTGCAGGATTCGGCATGACTTTCGCGATCAAAATTCCCGTTTCTGCATTGAAAAAAAATCGACTGTACTTGCTTGTTCGCGACCCATCATCACTCAGTCTGGAAGATTGCGCCGGGGGAACAGACGTGAAGACGAGGTACTGATCCCGAGTTTGATCTTGCCGAAGTTCTCGTTGACGGCGTTCCAAGGACTTTTGTAAGCTCTCGTTGGTGGTGAATGGTTGCTGCTTCACATCCTTGGCCAGTAGTGCAAGAGGATCCTCAGATGAGACCTCAGACGGTGAAGACTGAGACGCGTTCGAGGTGGATCGAGGGAGGTCCATGGTGGGTGAGAAGTAGGGTAGTTAGAAGGCAGGCAGCTAGAATAGGCACTCACGACTGATAAGAAGGGAAAGGCGGTAGAATCCATTTATGCCTGTGGTTATATTGATCGTGACTCGGGATTTGCTTTGTCATCGGAACCTGTGTACCAGAGTTTTTGTTGACTACGAATCGGAACTTCATCTTGGATTTGGTTTAGTTTAGGTTGTGCTTGAGGATCATCACCATCTGTAAGAGACCCGGGGGGGGGGGGCGTTGGAAGAACTGTGCATCGTTTCTCGTTCCTAGTGTGATCTGCGCTTTTGCCTTCTTTATTTCTTCTTCTTTTACTTTTTGAGTTTGGACTGTCAATATAACCTCATCGGAAACTGGTGGGACATTTCCCCTTTGCCCTGGGTTCCAACCATGTTAGTACTAGTTTGTGGTAGTTCTGAACTGCTCGTTGAAGTTGAATCGGTTGTGGTGAGATGACCTCATGATTTCTTTTGACCTACCGTGACAGCGTATTGGGGCGCTAACCCAGAACTGGCAAGACTAACCGGATATAGTAATTCACAGGTCCCGATATTACTTACTACATATTCCATGTGACACGATAGTTTAATCGCGCATAGCCCGTAATGGTTACCCTTCTTTTCTTTTTCTTTCTTTTTTTCCCCCTCTTTTCTTCCGATTTTTCTCTTCTTTTTACCTCGCTTTGGAGGTTTCTATTGATCCCAGTTTTCGTCTTGGCTTTAGACCATATGATGGTTTAAAAGGTGGGCAAGGGTTGGTATACGGTAATATCCAATACAGCGGGTATGGAGAATGTACCTAGATGAGTTTGCATAGACTAGTAAATACGGCTAAATGATGAACAAGGATTACACAAAATTTTGAAATTCACAATTATCGGATTAAAAATGACTGATATCAATGCGCTGGTATCTTTACAGGGTAGTAGAAAATAAAAAGAAAGGAGAAAGAACAGGGCGAGTAAAAGTAATGTCGGGCGTGTCCATCGTATCATAAAGCAATCAGCAGCAGTCCAACAAAGACCTATCATGGGCCATTCAATTGGAACCTGGTCTCTTTGCCTTTCGATTCATAGCATCCTCGACATCCTCGCCACTTTCTGACTCTTCATCAATGGTTTCCTCCTGACCAGCTTTCTGCGCCTGGTCGTCGCGCAACGACTCCAACATCTCTGCATGACCGCCAGAAATCGACTTACGGATATCCTGAGCGACCTTTGCTTTTTCCTCCGGGGACGTGGCAGAAACGATGGACCCACGATGATGTTCAACTAATCCTAGTGCTTCGGCATTATCAGCATGAAAATTGGCAGAGGACACCGCGGCAACCTCTGGCACCAGAGGTGGCCGCTTTGGGTTGCCCCCCTCGACGATCTCGGGAGCAACCGATGATTTCCGACGTACACTATCTGCGCCTCCTTCCTTTTTCTCCTCGACGGCAGCAGGGAGGGGCTGCTTCTGCCCAGCAGCTGGAGTCACCTTCTCAGCCTTGCTTTCTTTAGCTTTGGCGGCGGCCTCCTCGCTAGCCTGGCGCAGAGCGACCGTGATGGAGTCGTCTTTCTGAGATTCCTTCGCGGGCGGGTTCTGGATCTTGATAGTACTCTGCTTTGGTACCGAAGGTTCTGATGCGGGCGTGGATACAGCGGATCCAGCCTCGGGTTGGGTGGTCACGGTACTCGTAACAGGAATACTATCACCAAAATCTTCGACGCTGTTGACCTGCATTCTCAGCTCACCATATTCGTTCCATTCTTCGATCTCTTCCAGGTCCTGTAGGGTTCCACAATCGTCAGTCATACGTGATCATCGCTCATCATCCCCTGACTGA
The DNA here is from genome assembly GCF_009193585.1 of Aspergillus caelatus. Lineage (NCBI taxonomy): Eukaryota > Fungi > Ascomycota > Eurotiomycetes > Eurotiales > Aspergillaceae > Aspergillus > Aspergillus caelatus. The sequence goes on from NW_022475381.1 coordinate 96,538, forward strand.
CAGCTAAATTCCACAGCATATAGAAAGGAGGGGTAAATGGAACAAAGACCACTTACGCCGACGACTGTGCCAAACTTCACCAGACCCGGCAACTTCCTACCCTTGGAGCGGCGACCCCAGAGCTTCCGGGCTGCGTCATCGGTGGCTACATCAATTGCGCGGAAAGGGAGTTTGTTGGCCTTGAGGATCGTCTCCAATCGTGCAGTAGCGGTGACGATATGGGACGACCCCGCAGTAAGGGAGGTGTAAAGATAAAGGGTCGAATCGGACATGGCGAAGTGAAATCGGAAAAGTAAAGAAGAAGAAAAGTGCCCTCTAGGTCGAAGGGCTAAGGTTGCTCACAATACAGTGAGGAGATGGTGATAATCATTCAGGGGGAACGATGAAAAGTGGCATGGGGGTTGGAAGCACGTCCCACCAGTGTTTCTTCTTTCTCCAAAAAGACCCTCAAATTAATTGGACTCGTTTTCTGCACCGTATTATGACGTGGCTGTTGACCGCCCACGCGAAGTCACGTGCTAACGAGATGCCAGATATAGAAATATTCAAGCTAATATATCTCTCATCCACTGGCTGGCACGAAAAAGAAGAGGGAAAACGTTGAGAATAGGTTGAAACAGGAGGTCCAGTTTTTATATAAAGACCAGTGGTCTTCTTATGTCAGTGTCCTTTGCCTCCAGTCACTCTCCCCGCCGTTTGGGAGGAAATGGGCCCCGAAAGTGGCAACCTGACGTCAGCTGGGCCTCTTCCCACATCCAGAAACCAAGTTCTCAACGGTGTTTTGAGGTCACTGCAGAATAAATGGCTTTTGTCTATTATAAGCCTGTGATAAAGTATTCCAAGGTTTTAAATGCTGGATAATGGATCGTTTGTATAGGTTTTATGCCGTTTGTATGTAAAATTTCAAGTTACCTCGATATATATATCTCTGGAGCTCGACAACAGTGATATTCAGCATAATCCGCATACCTTTCTCTTGCGTAGAGCTAAGTCTTAAAGTGGTTGCTTGCAGCAATAAAAAGGCTTTACACATATACAATCTCTACATATATATTCCCAGATAAGAGCTACAATGCTTTCGTAGCTACCTATGTTAGCCATTCATCATCTACAGCGTAGGCCTCAGATTCAGTATCGACCTCGATCTTGCAAAAGACTGATCCGTATGCTTCTCATCAGATGATAAAGTCTCCAGGATCTCTTCCAATCTCCCTGTCGGCACACTTAAGCATGCTCTTCCCAGTGTTTCAGCGCAAGAACTACTCTGGGAATTCTGAAAAGGCATATATCTAATTATTTACCAACATAAAGAAGGCACAATACACTGTTGGCATGACCTCGCTCTACCAAATACCTGGCACATTATGCACAGAGAATCGGTATCCTACAATGGACTGTTGATCAGAGGTCCTTGATCAGATGCTTGACCGAGTTAAGGTTATGCGCTATTCAGTCCAATGAACATAGCTAAGTCATTATATCTTTAATAGTTAACAGCTTGCCGAGGTATTTGAGCGTGTATAACATGGAGACTATTAGTGTCAGTGCATAGTATTACAGATAGTAGACAATAGAAGCTGTTTTTGAGCTGCTAAGTGTAGACATTTACTGATTGCACTACATTCCTTGTTGAGACTATAGTGGAGGTGATATAGAAAGCAAAGATAAGAAGGGGTCGTCACATCTGATCATGTGTAGTGTAGATCTATAGCGGTCACATAAATACAGTACCCATGATCTGTGTTGGGAAGAAAGTAGCTCAGTCGTAAACGATGCGGATACATGTGGTTGGATACCGAGACACCACGAACTCTGCCTGATTTAGTGAAGTCTGAGTTGACTGTATTGCAGTAAGTTCAAACTTTCAACAATGAAACTCTTGGTTTCGGCATCGATGAATAAACGTAGCGAAATGCGATAAGTAGTCCATAAACTATCTATGCATGAGGGCTTCACTGCTGGGGAGCTGGCGGTCAGTTATCTCTGTGTACTCACAGATAGTACTCAAGAGTACTGCTACACTTGTCGGTTATTGGTTTGGTCACGACTCAAAGATACTGTCATGTCGAAGTAATGCTCCGTCGTACATTAAAGGTTGGAGATAATGTGCTTCATGCTTGGAAGGTGTCTCCCACGTTTGGGTATGAGGAAAGAAGCTATACCCACTCTGTACACATGTTTAAAGTGGTTGACTATAACCTGAGTGAATATAATGTCCATTTTATGTCTTTTATTACTTATTTAAATAGTTGTTTCAAAGCTTGCGACTATATACAATAGTGCCCACACATATTTGCAGACACAACCTTATTCTTTGTCTCCTACTGCTTTTACCCCTTCTCGCTATTTTTATTTTTATTTTTTCTTTTCTTTTGTGACTCAAGGTGTTTGAGTGGTATTCCCAAGTAGAAATTAGCCTCAGTACCACTATTAGGACCCCAAGCGGCGAGATACTAAGGCGCTTCGCATAGTATACTGCTCTTCGGGGAGTCGAGTATCATATTGAAGATGGTTGCCGGCACGATGCCACGAACTAAATTACTTGACAAGCTCTAGCTGCTCTGCTCCGTACACTGTGATCCATTATCTCTTGTCGATGATCTTCGCCATTAGATTTGCTAGCATGGCTTGAAGACGCCATATACGTAGTGTGATTAAGAATAGGGGTAGTTGACTAGTACGATCTCTCTCGGAGCCGACGAATGAGTTGATCCACATGACGCAGAAGGAAAGTGCAATACGAGCTCGTGTGAAGGTGTCTACTTCGCACATGGTCGCATAGTTCCAACTAGGTTTTCTGGACACTCGCAATCCGAAGTTTAGATTGGTAACTATTCAAAGAGGTAATCTCCGAGCACGCTAAATTTAGGAGACAACCGTTGAATTCCTCAATGCGTAACGGGCTCAGAGTGTTGAACGGTTCGCGGAGAAATTTCGGGCCCTAGTCTAGTAATTACCCTCCTGACCTTTTCGGATACAGAGTACATGATTTGCTATCAATAATTTTCTGTAAGATTATCGTGCCTCTAAAGGAGTAGGTAGGGTGTTTTGGCAAGAAACAAAGCTAATGATGATTCAAATGAAGGTTTTCTGAATATTAAGCGTTCTAAGGGAACGTTGGTTCTGAATACCCTGATTGAAGAGCACTACTAAAATAATGATGTAATCTCGGCCGTGCCATTGAACACGATGGGTTAGGTTAGGCAAGTAGATAGAACTTACTGACCTGCAAATTCAGCCGAACTGAGGTTGTGACTTTGACCTTCTGTCGGTCTTCGCACATGATCTGCGGGGTCATGAATCGGGTTTCTTGTACGATCAATAACGACAAGTCATGGCGATAATACTATCCTTGGATATCTCTCGCATTTCTGCCTACCTGGCATGATTATTTCGCCTCTCTTCTCGACTTTTACTGGGCTCTCCATTTTCATCTCCATGCAGTGGCTAGATGCTGCGCTTTTGTCGCTCCCGATGTCAGGCCACAAGGCTGGCATTCTGACAGATGTTCCGTAGACAACCGATCAATCTAGGTTTTGGCATTGAGGCCTGAGCGCACCCTATCATCATATTCCATTAATAAACCAAGGCCTACGTGATCAAATACAACTACTCTGATTTCTGAAACCTTGTCCAGTCCAAGGCTTTCTCTCTGCCTGGAGAAGACTCAAGGCTGCCAACATGTGTTGGACGCGTCATCGACAGATATCCTGTTCAGAGAACTGTAGGAATTATGGCTGAACTGTCCTGTGCCTTACCACCACCACAACACCCAGATAAACCTGGCGCAGTGGAAGTGGCTAACTGAGGCGCTCGCCCGAGATACCCAAGTGTAAGGTAGCAGATTTCCAAATGTGGCCATGAGCATCGAGGTGAAAAAGGTTGTGCCACTTGAAACAGATAGGCTTGCGTCTCGGAACCTTAACGAAGCTGCTGAGCATGAAGGTGGCTCTATAAGAGCGTGTAGTATGTATCCGACATGGTGGTCAGCGTGGGGCGTCGCAGAGCCTGGCCAGGCACAGACAGCCTTTTGCATTGATTTTCGAGAGCTCTTGCGTTCGAGATATCCTCACACGCATACGGAGTCTGTATCCGATGTTTGAGCAGTCTTTGACTCACTCGCCGTCTGCAGGGATCAGAGTAAGGCACAGACTGGTATTGGGCATTTGAGAATGATTTGCTGTCGTAGGTTCAGCTTTCTGAGGAGATAATGGTACTGCCACCTGCTTTCTTGTTCGGGTCGATCAACATCCGAGCGTTGGCGCATTGCCTGGAGAACGTCCTGCGCACTGATTGTCCCTAGGCCATTGTACAAATCATCTAGTCAGGAAGGTATAATCGACCCCAACATAGGGATCTAGGTTCCACCAATGAGTACAAGATACGAAGTCAGACCACACTGCACCTCTCTAGCTCATGAATCAGCACCTGAGGCACCTAATTGCACCAGGCACTCGGATATGTATGACATTTACTGCTAGTATGTTCTTCGACGAAGTGTAACCTTAGACTTTCCGAAGTGGAGCGCTTCATGACATAGTACGCCTCGGGTTTCCATCTACGTACCTTGTTCTTCTCGTTTACCCCTCCGCAGACAGCTTCTAAGAAGATTCCTTGTGCTTCGCTCTTCACTACCTACGCGGGACGGTCCAGGATTGGTACCTGCCTGTGTAGGTGTAGATGCATAAAATCACAGATAGTGAATACTAGTGTACCAACGCTCAGAGGTCCTGGCCCTATCATTCGACTGTGACAGGACAGACGGCGATCCCTGAGTTCCACTATAGCCACGTCGATCGTCTATTTGTCAGATGAAATGATTCTTCTCCCTTCGAGGGCACGCTCCGACATTTCTGGAAGGACGAATAGCGCTAGAGGGGCTATTTTTGCGATATTGTGATCAGGTACGTATTGGACACCATACCACCATGAGATTTGTTTGTACCTTACATTTCTTTCTTCCCCCTCCTCCCTCTCTCGTGGTTGCTGCTAGGCGATTGGGTTGTTATGGATGTATTGGATGATAGCATCTTGGCTATCAATCTGCTAAATGGGAACGACTAAGCAGTGGAGGAGGGGATAGTCGGGTTACCGGAGAATAATTAGGTTTTGTTCTCACCATGAAAATTCATCCGGTAGGAGACGGATGAACCCCCACTTCATTGTAGTGACCCGATCATTCAGGGTACTACTTAGTACTCACGAAGGGGACAAAAAAAAAAAAAAAAAAAAAAACTCATTAAAGGTGGTGGAGCAGTAACTAAGAGGCTGCCGCGGTTTTCTCGAACATTTCGTCATAGAGGGGTAAACGTTCTAAAGCCGGTGAACAGCAATTCAGGTACAGATCTGATCCGAGTGTCCTCAGATTCCTTCTAGATTAAATTGAGTCCGACGGTATGAATAATGAGGAGAGTTTACATGGCCAAGGAACAAACGAGAGCCGAATCGGGTATGTGAAGGGACTGAGTCACACGTTTTGGCACATGGTATTGGCTACTAAGAATGGATATACCAAGACTCAAAAAAGCGGTGACCTAGCTGTGGATTGGCGGTGGATGTCGGGTTTCCTACAGATGAAACAACGGCGGGCTGGGGGATTTTTCCCTGACCGCTGGAATCGCAGCGACCACTGCATCATAGTGGGAGGGAAATACTTGAAACTGCATCGGTTAGTCATTATCGTGGTCGGCTATAGGTAATGAGTTTGATGATGATGATGGTGGTGGATAGCGAAGCGCTTACTAGGTATGGTATCTCTCAGGCCGTTCTACTACGGAGTACCATAGTACTACTACAGCTCCACTTTCAACTGTGTTGTTGTTCACCCGCGACTGCCGTGACCTTCTGCCTGAGGACCTGGTTGGCACCCGTTATCACGTGCTGCACGTGATCTTATCATTTACCCTGTTGGGCAGTCGGAGGAGCCCCACTCTATCCCTCGTCAAATGATCGATCGTTCGTTCGTCGATAGTTTCGAGATCGTCCGGTCACCGCAGACAATAGAGGCGGAGCCATCGCAGAACTCAGAAGCCGAAAGAAGAACGAAAATACCCCTCCGAAGAGAGGAAAATTAGGAGAACTTTGATTACGTACGTATACCCGCAACCAAGTCGAATATACGGAGTCGAAATTCTGTACGGAACCTTGGGAACCTCCCGCAGGCGTACCATGGGACTCCTCAATTTCGGGGAGTAGGTTACTGTCACTGCGACCATTGTTGAGTAATAGCTATACAACTTGGGAACCTTCACGACTCGAGCCGAAAAAGATACTAAAAGAACATTTTCTGGTGGTCAAGCTAGAACGTGGCGCACATCTATTGCTACCCAAATTCTGATTGCACGGATTGGCCTTCCGGAAGATAGAGCCCAGTATTCTGTTTTATAGCGGGAAGACTACTATACTCCTGAACTATACCTGGATCTTGTAAATGTGACAAACGGTTTAGAACCGATAAAGATCGGGTTCTTCATTCCCACGATAATGGCGGGTTTAACGTTCAAATCGGCTGTCCCATAATCGGTTCACCATGAGCTGATAGTGAAAAAGCGACTGACCCAACAAGGACACCACTTTGATTAGGGATGGGGACGAAAGAGCCCAAATAGGTGTAAGCTAAACGACGTGGCAGACATCGAGTCGATGGGGGAAGTTTAGCTGAGACCCGAATGGGCTGTACGTCACAATAGAGGCAGCGATGAGGACGACTAACAGGGCCTAAAAATCAAGAGAAGTGGGTGTGAGGAGCAGTTGGTCAAGTTGTACAGCGAACGGAGCGCTGCGTCTCATGGACTTTCCCTCAGGTGGCCGATGATAGGGTATTTTAGGGTACGTAACGCTGGTACCGAATATTCCTAAGGCTTTCCCGCTGTAGGCGCCCTTAGGGAGGTAACGGGAATACGGACTGGAACCCCATCACCCTCTCTCTCCGTACTTAGTACCACGACGTACAGAGCATTGCACTTACGCTTAACCTAACTAATCTAGGGTACTAACTTGCAGTGGACTGACTGACCTTAGTCCAGAGTGGGTTAGGTAGTAGTCCGTCCTACGGCCTAACCTTCTATGGGATGTACTAATAAAAGTAGTCCCGATGACTGATCATCCAACACATCCTACTTATCTGTTCTCTTGCTGGACCGGCTGCGCGTCGGCGCAATCCGTTTCGCTGCCTCACTTCCGGGCTCACACCTCATCCTTCATTGACTCGTTATCCGTCTAAGCCATGGAGGTATCTTGTCCCATGATAGCCGTCCGTCTGGTCTGGAGAGATTCAAGCTGCGTTTAACCAGTCAGCGTGTTACTCTCCCCTTTTCTCTTTTCCGGGCACCTTCTGGGTTTCTTTGCGCTAACGCGGTTTTAGTTAGTTTACTGACGATGACGATGTTCTCTATCTCTTTTTTTTTTTTCTTGTTTTTATTTTATTTTATTTGATCTACTACTTTTCTTTTGTTTCTCATCTACTGAGTAAGTTTTTCTTATTGTTTTGTTGTTGCCCCAGGCTTGGACATCCCCATAGATGGATTTGTACTAGTGCTTTCTCTAACCACCAGGAAAAAGAGAGGAAACAATTAAAAATAAAACAAAAATTAAATAATTTAATCATAACTAGGATACGTATTGAATCCACGATAATTTTAGGTAAACACTAGGCCGCCCAAAAAAAGGAATAGGGTAGAATGAATGGATGGATGAATAAATAAATAATTTAAAAATTAAAATAAAAAATCATGAAATAATTAAAATATTATAATCCATTGAGAAAAAAGAAAATAAAAATAAAATAATAAAATAAAATCCAAAATCCAAAATTAAATAATTCCATTTGACCACTGGTGACTGTTGCCCACCCCGGACGGTCGACAGACTTGTTCCAGAGTCCAGACCCTCATCTCTGTCAACCCTTCTGCTCATCCATGATCATTCTCATGCCCCCCGGTCCACACTGCCATTCCTGCTTTAGTGCAGGCTGGCACTGGCCAATCTTTCCCTTCATCTCATGGAGTCTCATCCCCGCCCGGTTGGTTTCAAACCTGCCATGAACTACAGCTCTCTGACGGACTTTTTGTCCTCACGCTACGACTACAACCTACCTCTCCAAACACCATCAAATCCACACCCCCCTTTCCCCCATCTCAGTCATCCATTGTACTCCGTAGTCCGGGCCATTTGATCAAACCAGGCTGTGGAGAGCTTTGGGCTCAATTCTTAAATTGATATCTCCCTCACCTCCCTCCTCTCAAACCTCCCCAACTATCGATCGTCTGTCGCATCAACATATATATCGTGATACTTGCTCTTCCAACTCTCGGAGCCCTTATATTTATCACACCCTTTCCTCCTCCTTTCCATCTCCATCTTCTCAACCGTTCCACATCCGAAACCTTGTCCTCTTACCTCCTATACTTCCTGATCTCTCCTTCTCCTTATCTCCTTATCGCATATCACATCACACTACCGCCCCCCCTCTCTTTACTCCATCAAATTCGCCGATTCCGCACGGCACATCACGGGATCAATCTTGATTTACCAGTTAGTCCTCTCTCTACCCACTTGTTCTAAGTTGTCAGTGTCTCCTTATCATCAAGCACTAACTCGCGACTCGGATAGAGAACTGCCCCTCCTAAGCCCCCAGAGTCATTTGGTACTGATAGCAGCTCTTTTCCTGCCTCATCTCACGTGAGAAACGGCAACACTCAAAAGAGAATTATCTTTCCAATATGGCTGTGAATATGGCCGACGAGGAACTCTTCAAACGGGCCATCTCTGGGTATCGGGACGCTTTCTTGGATCGGCTTTCTCACCTCTCGGAAGCAGAGCGCAACGAACTTTGGAGTGAACAATTAAATCAGTTCATGCCCACCACAGCCGCTGTATCTTCCCCCAGCTACCTCCCGGTTTCTGGCTCTGGCACCCTTCACAATGATGGTTCATCTCTCGAGAAATCTGGGAAACGGACTCGACAGGATACTCCGCGGACTTTGCCTGGTTCTGGTCTTCCTCCGACGAAACGACGAGTCACCGTATGTGATCTATCTTGGTCTTCTGCTCCCGCCTGTTTTCCACCTCTCCGTTCTTAACCCATCCTGTGTTCCTGTTGCGCTACTCCATCCTTCCTCACTTTCTTCTCTGCTCTCCCGCCAACAGTCCCTGGATTGACACTTGGCAGACTCCGGAACCTCCGGTGACCGTTGACTTGACGCGCGATCTGTCTCATGCGTCCTCGCCAGCTGCTCCTCAGACGATCCGGAAGCTATCTAGATCGAATTCTCGGAAGGAGAACTACTCGGGCTTGGGCACCTCTCGGCACACGGCTATGGTCCGCTCACAGAGCCAGCAGACTCCGGTCTCCCATCGACCCTCGCTGGCCTCACCCCTGACGGGACATCGACACTCCTATGGACCCCAACGCATCCATCGTCGCCTTGACCATGTCAACGAATATTCCCCGTCCGAATATGCAAAACAATACTTGGATGAATACCAGGCCCAAGGCGGAGTCTCCGCACTTTCGATGGCGCTTGCTACGGATGCCACGGCGACTGGAGTTCAACCCTCGAATCCATCATTCGTCCCGCAATATCACGGACAATCGGATCTGGTTCCCGACCTGACTGGGCTAGGGAGGCCATCTTTGGTTGACCAACCGGCCCAACCGGTGTCGGCCGCAGTGGAGATGAGTAGAACCCCAACTACCGACTCACTGTGCGGAGGTATGGGGATGATGAGATTTGATTCTTCGGGACCACATCTCAATCCAAACTGCCCCTTTCCTTTCCCATCCTCAGACTTCATTCCCGCCACGTCCCCTATGAAAGTTCCATTTACAAACCCCTTCACATCCGCGCAGCGCGACATGGATCATGTCTCGTTCCCTTTGACTGAATCTACTGCCCCGCCCTTCTCCTGCTCTGCACCCCCTACTACAACCTTTGCACCGCCCGTGTCCACTCTTTCTTCGTCCCCGGCGACGGAGATGAAGCATTCCATGTCTTCAGACAGTAGCAGCTCGTCTCTGTCGCAGCCCTCAAGAGCGGCTCGGAGGACCCAAGAACAAATTGTTCAGGGCACCAGACCCATTGCCCCGAAAGTGGGATCGCAGAGCATGTCTCCGCCTAAGGCGGCCGACCAGACCAAGATGATACGTATCTCATCCTCTGATGGTACTTCCAAAGAGGTCGCAGCTATTCCCAAGGCCTCAATCCAGCGGCCCCCGCGCCAAAAGACGTATTGCTCTATGTGCAACGACCAACCTGATGGGTTTCACGGGGAGCACGAGCTGCGACGTCACATTGAGCGGGTCCACGCTGTGGTTCGTAAGGTTTGGGTCTGTGTTGATATCTCTCCTGGAAAGACTTTCTTGGCCAACTGTAAAGCTTGCCGAAATGGAAAGCGATATGGTGCTAACTACAACGCTGCTGCTCACTTGCGTCGGACCCACTTTAACCCCTGCCAGCGTGGCCGGGGCGGACGTGGGAAAGATAGCGAGAAGCGCGGTGGCAAGGGCGGTGGTAACCTACCACCTATGGAAGTCCTTAAGCACTGGATGGTGCAGAAGGAGGAAGTAGTTCTCGAGAACGCTCAAAACCTTATTGACCAGGAAGCACTAGGTGATGATCTAGTTGCGGCACCACCCCCTGTTCCCGCAGAGGATATGATGAATGGGTTGCCTACAATCTCCCCAGAAGACTTTCCGGTCCCAGGGCTGGAGTCAACATTGACGAATGGGTATGATGCATTGTCCACCTTTCCTGTGATGGGCCTGGAACCGTCACTTGATGCCTCATGTTATCTCGATGCTCAGCCTTTAGTTCCTGAGATCGACTCGTATGTGTGACTTTACGTTTCTCTTCACTAGATTTCTGATGATTTCGCGCACTTCTTGTTGATATATCTTTTGACACTTTCCTGTCTATTTTTACTTCTTCTCCCCCTGGGGACCTGTCTTATATTGCTTCACTGCTTTAATTTTTTCACATCATTCTATTCTTCGGCTTTTTCTTCGATTCTTGGCTTCTTCGAACTTCTTCTATATTCTTCTTTCACAGCCACTTTATCATCTTCTTTCATCTTTTCATTCTACACTTCTTCTTTTCTTTTCTTCATTTTTGGAATTCTCTTCCTTTCGAGACTGCAGTGGGAGATAACCCGGACCTCTATTAAGCCCACCGGGCGATACGACATAATGTGTGATGATGAACAGTGACCTCAGCCAGACTCAAAGTTTAACAATATATTCAATTGGAGATCATACTCGAAAGCGACGGAAGCCCATTTCGGTCCCCAACGGGGATAGGATGGAATGTCTGCGCAACGACTTCTACAACTGCTACTCCGTGCCAACTAGCTACTTATATGGCACTTTCCTACTAATTAGCTTACTCTTGACTTTCTCCGAGAGAATTTACAGGGCGTAGATTTCAAGGCAGTGCATACCCTGCGCGAGTTAGTGATCCTCGTGGTATTTTCACTTACCTCGAAGTGGTACTATACTACATTACTGCTTTAGATCGAACGGGCATGACTTGGTTGGATTGGTTTGCAGTCAGGTTCACATGGATATGACCACTGACCTCTGACATGACCCCCTAATAATAATGAGAAGGACTCTGAAATCCTCCGACGCGGGGAACCATAGCACATGCTTTGTACCGCGCCAGCAATCTGGGACTAACCTGCAACACCAAATCAGTCACATGGTGTATCTATTTTAAGTTCGCTTCTTCTGTGATGATACTTTTCGGGAACTGAATGATACGATATTTATTCTCCGCCTCCTTTTTCAGGAGCATGTGTCCATAAGGATACAATTCAATACTGACGCTGCAGATAACTGTACTAACAATTATAAAGGGTATATATAGAATAACAAAACTTAATGAACTTGATTTATTAAACTTGCACAATCCCTGAGATCTAATTTTTTAACATATATTAGCCAGACATTCGAACTTTACCCTTCTATTCTGCCCGTTCTAGATTACCCCCTTTCCCTTCAGGAAAAGCGACCGTGCCACACAATTAGGAATGTCTCGAATACTCATTCGCTGAACCTTTCTCTTTCGTGTTACAAACTATGACAATAGAGCACTGATAGAATACCTGTTCACCATTTCTCTGTTTATGATCAGTTCTAGTAAGCGTATGTTGGCTTTTCGTGCAAAAGCTCCTGATTCTGGGACTGCCATGGAGATATACACCATATCGGTCTATCATGGTATACCATGGTTATCATTATAACCCTTCAGACTACTAAGACGCTTATACGCTGGACTAAATTCCTCTTGCATATAGACTGATTTGAAGAGGATTTGAGGTAAGTACACGTGGCACCACTATACTTATCCACTATCAGACAGGTAAAAAACAAAAAA
>NW_022475382.1:0-108873 GCF_009193585.1 Aspergillus caelatus
AAAAAAAAAAAAAAAAAGGAGAGAGAGGAAAAAAGTAGTTTTTTCGTTGCACTAACAGAAAAAATAAAATATTTACATATTTATGGACACGGTTCGCACCCTTTTTGGCCAACTTGGGTCGTTCCTCAGGTTCCTTGACCTTTTCAAGTATTTTCGAGTCCGAAAAGTATGTATTTTGCGGAACCTTTCCAAGGTAATGATCTCATATGGTGCTTACGGTACATATGAGGAATTTTGCTGCTACGATAATGGTTCATCTCACCCTGTCAAGTACTGAACCATTTGTTTGGCGAGAGGGTGCAAACGCACGTAGTTACCCTGACCGACCTCCAGCAGTAATGATGATCGTTGATTGTTACAAAAAGTACAATTGGAAGGAATCTAAACTACAAATAAAACCCTTAGCAGAAATATGATTTACGTTCTGAGCCAAGTATGTACGTGCCTTTTGCTCACTCAAGTTTGGAAGATGAAGAGTCATCAAGTCCACCTGACCATCCTAATTGTTGCCATTCCATCTTGAAATGCCGGGACTTAGACAGATACTTTCTCGCTATTTCCCAGTTATTTCCAAGATTCAGCACCCCCGTGTAGAAATCTTTCTTTTCGTCCTGAGGTTTGTTGAGAGGAACTTTGACTCCATCTTTGCGTAATATCTCATCAAACTTGTCCTGAAGCTGCTGGTCATGCTCTGGATCTGGATCTAGTAGCCGTTTTGGAAACATATACCACCTCCTGAACTCGCTATCGAAGGGTTGACTGGAGTCCAAAGTAAAGTTTGCCTTTTCAAGTTTGGGCAAGATGTTTTGAAATCTTCGAGAATACTCTTGAACAAGCCAATCTGGAAGAATCGAAGTCATATCCCAGTCCAGAATGCCCAATATCTCGTAGGAAGTCGGGTACAACAGAATGTTTTCCTCGTTTAACCCATGATGACAGAGATAGAACAGAGACTCTTCATCTGATGATGAAAAGATGGAAGCTAGAGCTCTGAGTTAATCCTGACAGACATCTTGGAAGTCATCGATTGTTTCCAGAAACGCTGGCTGAAGGTTGATGTCCTCTGGGCCCAGCTCCGGCGAAAGCTAGAGAACTTCCTGTCCAGTGATAACATATTCGAGCTCCAGGCCAATCTGTGCTTTCATCCAGCTCCTCGAAGATTTGAATGGGCTACGATAAGACGGCAAGAAACAGCGTCTTCCGATAAAGAACGGCATTGATACCATTTGACCAACTTTGAAGGATGGCGAGGGCAGGTCTTCAAAGTAGATCTCAAACTGCTCGGTAGCGTCCAGCAACCGTTGGCCAATGAAAAGAGATCCAATACGGTCAAACTTCTGATTCCACAATTGAGCAAAGATGCGTGCCAAATTCTCAGCCAGGCCTAGCTTGGCGTCTAACGGCATTTCTGCCTAAATTTCTCCCAGCGAGACTCCGTCGAGCATCTCAACCATGGTCCATTCATATCCTAGAATATTATCGGATGAACTGTTCCACGCAAGTATCGAAGGAACTGGTATATCGATATTTTGACGAAGAAAACTAACAGTCGCGATCTCGTTTTCTGTCACAAAGAATGGATCGACTGGTAGTTGGACCTGGAAAATAAATTTCTTCTCCAGGTTGGGGTGGCCGATAATGAAGAGTCTCTTGGTCAGTTTCTCGGCATGAAACTTCACATAGAGGTGTTGCTCCTCGTCGTAGTCATTGAGGAGGTGTTGATGCAGGACTGAGAATGCAAGTGATCGAATGCTATCTAAACTGGGTTCTCGCGGCCAAATTGGCTTCTTCGGTCTGCCATGCGTCCACCTCAAGCGGTGGACGCATGGCAGAAATCGACTAGACATGGGCAACAGAGACGGTTTATAGTTAGTTATACGAGTCATGTAATTTGCAGCCAAATAAGGTCTCGTATAGTAAGGGGGAGCAATTATTGGGTAGTACATAAGTTAAAGACCTATGGGAAGGAAAACCTTAGCCAATAAATATGTGATATTCAAAGCTAGATGGACCAACAATAAAAGTATGATTGACATGGAGGTCAGGCCGCTTGATTTAATTATTCGGGTAATATATTCTAACTAGTAGCATAATGCAAAATGGGTGAGAATCCCTGGATCTTGTGATCAAAATGGACGAGGCTAGAACAAATAAGTATGGTGATCCCCAGCCAATGTTATGATCTATCAGCGACTTTTCCACGGTACGAACTTTTACATCATTGACTCAGATAACTTATTTTCTCTTCTCATCTCATGACATAGGGTAGAGGCATTGGTAAACATCATCATCATAATAATAATAATAATAATAATAATAATAATATTAATGGTGATAGTCGTAATAACCGTAATATAAGTGGATATAAAAACCCAGACATTGGGAGAAATGGTTTCAGGCCAGCTAAAACTAGAAATACCCCACTCATACCCTGCTTACTTTATGCCACCTGTCGTCTATATTCTCTATCCCTCAGAATGCCATTCTTAAGCTACTCACGTGCGCTATTGCTTAAGAAGGAGCTACATGAAACAAATGCAGAAGTGATTACGCCGGATGATGAAAATTATGCGGAGAGCATCACCCGGTTCAGTGAGTCATGCGAGAGAGAGGCTGTAAGTGCCGTACCTGTCTTGTCGCTGATACACCACTTGCTTATACTACGTTAGGGCGCCGTAGTTCGAGTCACTTCTACTAATGAGGTGTCGAAAGTGGTTGGCTTTGCTACTAAACGACATATCCCTTTCGTCGTTCAGGGCGGCGGCTATAGCACAAGTGGAGCTTCCTCGACTCATGGCGGAATTGTGATCAGCCTGTCTAAAATGTCCAACGTTGTTGTTGACCCAGCCTCTCAAACAGTGGCTGCCCAGGCAGGTGCAACATGGAGCGATGTTGACACGGCCGCAGCCAGCTTTCAACTAGCCGTTGTTGGATGTACTGTAAACCAGACAAGTGTGGGCGGCACAGCATTGGGAGGTGGATATGGCTGGCTCACTGGACGCCACAGCCTGATAATAGATAATCTACTCAGCGTAAAAATGGTATTGGCCGATGGCAGTATCGTTATGGCATCTGGATCGGAAAATCCTGATCTTTTTTGGGCCATTCGAGGCGCAGGGCAGGATTTTGGCGTTGCCACAGAGCTTGTCTTCAGGGCCCACTCACAAAGGAATAAGGTTTTTGGAGGACTGCTATACTTTACCGTTGACAAGCTGCCCAAAATTGTGGAGTTTGCCAATCGTTTTGAGCAGCTTTCAACTGGCAACGAAGGCCTTTTTTTTGGATTCGCGGTCCCATCTCCGATGGAAGTCCTCATGATCTTTGTCATCCCATTCTACAACGGCCCAAGAGAGGAGGCGGAGAGCTTCTTCCAACCAATTCTGGCGCTAGACGCGGTTGTTAGCGAGACTAATATGATGCCTTACCCCGAAATCAATACCCTTATGAACAGAGCTGCTAGGTTTGGGGGACGCAAGAGGTTTGGTGCGACAAATGTGACTCTGCCACTGGACCTCCAATTTCTTAAGGAGTTATATACAGACTTTGACAACATTATTAATATGTATCCTCGTGTGAACGAGAGTATTGTGGTGTTTGAGTTATTGCCTTATAACCAAGTGATCAAAGTATCTAACGATGCAACCGCATTCGCGAATCGGGGGAAGTACTACAATGCCGGTTTGATGTTTTGTTGGCATCACGCCGAGCTGGACTATAAGATGCGATCCTTACAGCAGGACATGGCGCATAAAATCGGGGAACGTGCGGGTGTCGCGAGAAGTACCGAACTGGGTGATGGGGTTGGCGTCTATGCAAACTATGCTGGTGCGTATCCCACAGTAGTCGACAGATATGAGGCTAATTACCCTTGCATATTCAGGGCACGAAGTCAATTCCAAGCAGATTTTCGGTGACAACATTGCTCGGCTGCAGAAACTGAAAATTAAATATGATCCGAATAATGTCTTCCGGAAATGGCATGACATGTTTCTTCATACGAATACTAGCTAGTTTTGCTATGCTTCATTTAGCGTAAAGGGGGGCGAAAAGAGGAAGGAAAAGTTTGCCAAAGTCAACTCACACGTATATTGTATTCGATTCAATCAATTCCGCTTTAGGTCTTTTATGGGGTTGTTTTCGGTTAGGTATATGGCAGGAAGAAGGCTGAGGATGAACTGAACCAGTTTGTAGGAAACAGTGAGCATTAGCTGCTCGTTCGTTACGCATGGGTATTGATCAAAAAGAGAAAAGAAAATGACCAATATATATATATTCTGCAATATTTCAAGTATCAATCAACTATAGGATAAATCTTCCAATTTTCATATTTTCCCGAGGAGTTAGCTGGTGGTATCTTAGTTGTGGGTGAAATGTGTCCCTACCGCGCATCGAGAATCTGCCCCTTATATACAGGCTTGATCGTCGCTGTCTTATTTAATTTAATTAAAAGTCCTTTTTATAAGTACGGCCCATTCTGACCTGTGTAGAGATATCAGACTTTCATTATTTCTTTGTAGCTTTACACAGATTTACTGGCGAAGGTACCTCCACGCGATTTCAGTTGATTGAGAGAAAATATTAGAGGTTTAAGTTTCCTTTTTAAAAGAAAAGAAATTAAGCCTCATTTGTTATGATAAGAAAGCAACCCTCCCAACATTATTACAATTTGGTTTTGATGTGTTAAAAAGAAAATGACAGATTTCAAATACACTGCGAACAGAAAGAAATCAAAGGAAACAGTTAAAAAAAATTCAAACATCATTCTTCAACTGTAATCTTTTTGGTTTCCTCATGTTTCATAGTTTTGGGAACAGTAACGGTGAGGATTCCATCTCTCAGGTGAGCGTGCGTCGCATCGCGATCAACAGGTGATGGAAAACAGAATGACCGTCGGAAGTCACCCATGGAACGCTCAGAAACCCACCAGGACCCGTCCTTCTCTTCGGAAGAGTGTTCAGTATGGCCCTTGATTTGCATAATATTTGGGTCAAGATATTCAATCTCGATATCCTTTTGCTTGACGCCAGGCAGCTCTCCCTCGAGCTCATACCCTTCTTTGGTTTCTCACACATCAAAGGTTGGCGTGAATGTACAAGAACGAAGGTTACCGAGGCCCTTATTCGATAAGAAATTGTCGTAGTCTTCGAGCATACGGCCAAGGCTCGAAGGACTTCTGTGAAAGAAGGGTGTCAAGGATATGGCTCTGTAATTCGATGCTCTTGGAAATTCGGTAGTAAATAATCTTTGTCCTGGGCTTGATGCTAAAGGAATCGCCTTAGACAAGAGCACGAGTAATCTACAACAAGGTAGCATTGGTTAATATGTGCTGAAACTTGCGCACTCTGTAGTAATGCCTAGAACTTCGTGGAATGACCAATCTTTTCAATTAGGTGCGAAGTCCACCAATCGATAGGAATAATGTCAATATTACATCATGAACTACTACCTATAGTGGTTTACTGAGTTTGCATTCCATGGGAAATTTCCTAGCACTGGAATTATCCGCTGTGGAATCCCCAATTGAATCATACGCCAAGTAAAATCTGGTGATACTGGTTTATGTGTACATATAGAGAGGAAATCATTTTTACCAGTCTGTGAAAAAGCATAACGGACTAGAGCACTATAGAATAAGCATGTGATTAAGATCGAGCAGGAGGCTTGCTAGAATTTAGGTGCGGTGTCAAGCTTGCATCATGAACTACATCAGCTGTAGACCTCCTGATCAATCTGATGATTTCATGATATTTGACTTCACCCTGTCACGCAGGACGTCTGGATCGTGTATAGACTCACCATCGTAAGCCTTTGGCTGCTAGTCCCGTTTTTAAACTGACTATTTTGATAAATTTTCCTATTTCTGTAATTACAACAGCCTATCAGAAGTTCACAAATGCATTTGACCAGCAATCAGTTTTGCCCTTTCAGTGGCGTATTTTCCATATAAAGTTTTATCTCATGTCGACATCGCAGACTTTGGACAAAAGTCAATGATAGGTTGTTCTGTGCTATACTGAAAATAAATCTTAAAAGTCAATCTCAAAGAATTTGCATAGCTGCTAGCGATAGTCTCTCACTTTCCAATTCCTCAGTCTTGATCACACTGACCAGGTAATTCATCCAGTAGGCCGAACATCAGGCTAACTTTATAGCCAGAAGGACCCCCTTCTTTCCCTAACAAAATAAGACTGACAGGGGACTATTGTACACTATTGAAAAGGCAACGGATATAGACTCCGACGTCGCCGTTCGGCCACCGAGTTGTCTATGCACAGCGGGCAAGGTATACGATACAGTCATCATGCAGAGTCATCATCGGATCTGTGACACCTAGTTCAATCTAAGATGCGCTGTGGGCTTAATCATATTGATAAACTCGATTTCCTGAACGCGTATCCTGAGGCCCATACAGAGGCCTTTAGCAGCAGCAATATTTATAGTGCTTTTAGAGCTCCTGGCCTAGTTTCTCTATCTCCTGAGTGTGTTCTATCTCAGCTGACAGTCCAGCTTAAGACCCCTATACCTCCGGGTAGTAGACCCAACAGCCGGGGCAGCTCAGCGCCTAAAACACCTCATACAGTCAGACAGCTGGAGAAGTCAGAATCTAGCTTTAAAAAGCTGCTTAACAATCGGTATTGCAGTCCCGATCGGCCTATTAAAGCTCGCCTAAATGAAATAATAAAAGGCATTGAACAAGCCTTCCATAATACAACGACATTGAAATATCAGCTTGAGCGAAATCAGGCTGAAAACGAAAGGCGGATTAAAAGGCTAAAGTACTCTACTAAACAGATTACTTTTGAAGAAGGCATATTAGTATCTGAAGCCCGAATTCTTGTAGAGCGCCGAATTCAGGCAAATGAAGGCATACAGACAGATAGGGTTTTGCCTACTGAATCGACTCCTAGGCGTGCCCTATTTAGATGTTCTGGCTGTGGTATAGACTGCCATAAAATTATACACTGCCCGAATTGATAGAACTATTCATTTTTTATATAGGAGTCTGAATTCATGGTGTTTTGACTATTTTTATTTCTTATATCGGAGCAGGGGTGGCCGCTCGTTTACCGATTAGGTTAGCATCTTGTTTTACAGATAACTCATGGGGGCAGGCTGAATGGGAAAGCGCGCTAACCTAGGAAAGTTTTTGATCAATATGAGAGGCATCTTAAGAACAGCTAATTTATGGTCACTTGGGTAATGTCTTCGCGTTGACTTTTGGGACCTATACGAAGGGCAGCTTCATACAACAGTTTTGCCGGATTTTGAAGGGGAATCGTAAAAGTTGATTTAGGAGCCGGGAAACTTGGTCGCTCGGCCATGGGTTAGTGAACCTTATTTACCCCACCAGAGACTCGGCTTTCATATGACTGGTACATTTACAGTCATGCCACTATATTACCTTAGTAGCTAAAGACTGATCTGTCATCATACAAGAATGTACTTGCCTACGTATATCGTTGATGGACTACAATAACTTAGGATATTCTTAGCGAGAAGACGCGTGTATTGCCTTAAAGATTTTCTGCACCGATTACTTGAAATTCTCACCCTACTAAACAAAAATAATAGCATTGTGTTCTAGTTTCACCTAGCTTTGCAAACCATACTTAGCAGAACCTCTATGGAAAAATTATATCTCCTTGGAACGCCCTCAAAGGACATTGGGGTTTGCAAAACACCCTGATGTTGGAAAAACACAAAAGAACGTGAGCCTTCGCCTGGTGCACATGACAACCGACTGGATAAAGAATAGTTCTGCAAAAGTGTACAAATATCATGTTTTTTTAACATAGCTGCAGAACAGCAGAAAGTCCGTCCACTTTGCCAATCCACTAGTTGAGGTCCAATCCTTTGAACCCTATGATCGAGCACGCTCAGTATCTCAAGGCGAGGAAAAGCCAGAAAGTGATATCTGCTTCGGTCAATTGGATAATATCTCCAATATGAATTCGAGTAACATACGATGGACCATGGTGTGTCCTGATCTCGGAATGCAGCAAAGGCTCCAAGGCCTAGTTCACTTAGTAGAAATTGCTCTACTGGGGGATAACAAAACAGTTCAAGGAATTGTTGAAGTCGCAAACATTGCATATGAGAAAGCTGTTACAGCAAGATTTTCATTTGACAGTTGGGGGCCTATTTACTATACTGCAGCCGTCTATGTGGGAAAGTCCGATCGAGTTGACGAGGACTATGATCAATTCAGATTTGATAACTCTGGATGGCCGGCAAAACAGCGCTTCCATAACGCTACAACTCTGTGTTTGTTATAAGGTTCTTGGAAATCAGTACTGCGACAATAACTGTGCCCAAAACTACAAAGTCATCTTTAGTACCAAGTTTCAAACAGTATGAGAGGTTCTTTAATGGCAATGGTTCTTTTGAATTGAAAGCACATCAGTGGAACTTATTTTATATTACGAATAAAACTGTCATTGCCAACCACGCTAACAGATTATGCATTCATTCTAGCTACATTTTGTGCGTCAGTAAAAATAGAATTGTATGATAACGGGTGGCTACAATTCACCACTGAAGTCCTCACGAGACCAACAACCGCTAAGGAGCCATGGGAAAGACCCCACATTGCATTACCTGACCCTCGGCTTTGGCCATGAAGCATACTACATGGCCCCATAAAAGAAAAAATAAAAATGGACTTATCCCCATTTATGGCGGATCATGACTCAACACCCTTGGCTGCACTTCCTTGGCCGAAATCTTATATGATAAAGCCTGAAATTCCTACTTTGATGAATTGTCCCGCACCCGACCCAAAACCCGCTAGGTTTAGGCCTCCCCGACCCTCTGGAATCGTTCAAATATGGGCCACTACATGGTAGACCAGCGAAGAAAGTTAAAGATGCGTTCTCTGGTAGAACGATGTTGAGAATGTCAATGAAATTCATATTTGCAGTCTCAAACCCCTGAGTTATCTTTGTTGTCATTTTGGCAAGTATATCAGGGTTAGACTTAATGACATAGTGCTATCGGGTATGCAACTTATATACGGTGCTGCAAATATCCGGTTCAGGGTTCACTTCCGGACCTCGGTCCGCCAGATCACCACATAACTAATTATACATGACATATGAGGAAGCTAGGTGCCCTTACCAAGCTAGTGTATAGCTATGGGTATCATTGTTTACGCTAATGTACGTACCCGAGAGCACCAGCAGGTTCATGGAATTCTACGATATTCCCACTTGGCAATAGTGGACCAGGAGGTGTGAACTCAGTCGATCAATCTCTAGCTAACTTTACGTGATTCGGCTGACACAAGAATTCAGTTCTGTTGCCTCATTCACCCGCGAAACGGAGAGTACATAAGAAGCACAAGATATCTGACTCAATCCCCCCTCCTTCAGGACCACAGCAACAGACCCTCAATCTGGGAAGCTCTGCACATACTTGTCCATTCCCTGGGTAACGAGAGTCTTGGTGTCCGATGATTCTTGGAACTGGACAATGTCGCTGCATGAGGTCGTTTGGGCCAGTCTCAAGAAGGAGGGGGCCTGGCCTTCTCTATCAATCGTCTAGGGAACTCTAATATAATCTTTTCAAACAGTCCTTGGATAAGTGGGCACAGACGTCGAATTGCGAAACATTGACCCAAAAATGATAGATAATATCAGGTGACGCAGCGCGCGACGCGCGATGCCGAACACTCTTGCAATACGCGTGTAGGAGAGCCATCTTATTGGCTGCTTTTTCTCGACACAGACAGGCAACCGCTTTGAGTGGAAACACGTTTCCGTATCCACAAAAACTACACCATCTCTGATAAGTGGTGTGTTCGACTTCGACCTGGCTTGAACCAATGAAGATCCCGCCATGTCAATGACAGCAAAGTCCAAGCTCCACACGTAGTTAATTACACGAGGCGACGTTAAATGAAATCATGCGTCCAGGATGCTGATCTTTCATGGAGATTAACGTCCCTCTCCGAACAGCTCATGGGTCGAACCATCTTCCATGAACCCAAACCACCGTATAACCATGAAGCTCCAAAATATCTTTTTCTCACTCATCATTGCATTGATCCCAATATCTAGTACAGCACAAAGATCTGTCCTTCACCCGAAGTCTAGCTTTAAATCCTCACGAACGAACGCTGAAAACCATCCCAGCAGCCCCGGCTCAAGCGCATCTTGCGCCCATCCAGCCCCTAACACCTGTACATTCTACTCAACCTGCCTCGAACGGGTCTACCACTGCGGACCGACCGGCTACCCTCTTGCCTTCGGCAAAAAGTACTGCACCAAGACCCTCAAATATCGGTCCTTTCTCTCCCCCTCTGGCCAATCATGGAGCACGAATGCCATGCTCTGTCTCCAGGAACAGTTTGTGCCTCTCTTGTCTGTACCAGCTAATGAGCAGACGGATTGTGTCCAGCTGGAGAAAGATGCCATTGCCACACATGCCGGCTGCTTCGTGCGGAATGGGATCTGTTCCCTTGGTTTGCAGGATTGGGAGGTGATTGTAGGGATCATTTGGCCCGCATTGTTTTCGGATTGGCGTACTTGGGTCAGTGCTGGAGAAACGGCGGAGGAGTGTGTTGGCTTTAAGGCATGGCTGGTGCTTAAGCAGTTACTTTAGCTTAAGAGACACAGGAAGTACTCCTGACTTACAAGCGTTGTGGAAATAAGTGGAAGGCATTTTAGTAGGGAGCGAACCCCGGTAGGCAGATATGAAGTATTTTTCTCATCACCGCTTCAACTGGCTGTTGCCCGTTGATCCTCAACTATAATCTACCTATCGTAATAAATCGACACGATTTTTCAAGTATTTCGAATCCTTTTTGAGTGGTCAGTTGCCTTCAAGAGGTGGTTATGGACACAGAGATCTCATTGAACAGAAATTCCTCTTGGAAAGAGAAACGCAAATCTGTCTCGATCATGACGACTATCCTATTCAGCTCTTTCACTATTGGCCGCTCGGATGTCAATCATTCTGACAAACACTCACTTCAGGTGCCATGTTTTGACACAGAACTTGCCGGTTATCATCTGGCTGATTTTACACCATAAAGGCGATCTCCCGGCCGCGCTCCTACACGTCTCTAGAATCAATCAAGATCCCGTGGGGTCGTTCTAGGGTATTGAGAACTACAAATATTAAGCAGATGGTGAACTCGGAAAGTCTGTTGACGGTGCATCGTGGTGTAGGTGCGGACATGTTGGATGGGTGGTATAGCTGTAACTGGAAGGTTGTTGTCGCAATTTCAGCATCGATCAGAGAATTTCTCAACCAGCATGCGACCCGCGGAGTATTTAGGTGAATTAATGGAGGATGTACTGCCTGATGTCTGAATGCGACTTGTGCTACTGCTTCGTGTTTTCCATGGGTGTGCTTCTTACGGAGGTCCTCAGTCAAATAAGGAGTAACTCATTATATTGACTATGATCGCATCTTGCTTGCGACAACGTTCATTGAACGCTTTTATGTTCATCATCATCATCAGGAGCCTGCTTGAAGAGACCACATATAGCGGCCAGTAAGAGTCAAAGTTTTCGTTCCTTATCACTGACATTTGAACGTTAACAAACCGAACCAAGTCCACGCCTTTGCCTGAGACCATATTAACAATATACAACTTTAATTTGGAACATTCTTCTGATCAATACCCAAAACCCGCATAAGGTCAGGGATTTCAGTATGATCTCGAGTCGTTTCCATCCGATAGCACCACGTTACTTGCTTTTCTTGCTCACCAGTTATCTCTGCGTTAATATCAAGCGGTTCGAACAGGAATTCTCCCCCATTCTGCTTGTACCATCCGCCCTTGTGTGCTAAACCTGATGGTATATGCTTCATGGCCTGAAACATTGATTCACCAACAATGCGAGCCATGCCCTTGCGAATATAGCCTGGCTGACTGCCAAGGGCGGAGGAGCACATCATGTCGAGGTCCTGATACAGCTGCCTAGTGGGGTCCGCGTAGATTGGGAATTGGCAGTTGGTTTCTTTCCCATACATCTCGATCAGGGCCGGATCTCCGCAGCCAATGATGACCACTGATGTCCTTTTTGCCAGGGGTTCCAGGGTTCCAGGGGTGATGGATGCGGACAACGTCCGGAGGAACTCTTGGCAGCTCTGTGAATATCTGTAAGTGAGGTCTTCTTCCATTGAATCTCCTTCATTTGGAGGGTAGCTGGAAGAATACAGAATGTTTGAACATACGCCGCAGAAAAAGTGTCGGACGAAGATCACCAGCACCCGTTGGGCTACACCGGGCCCAGAATAAAGGCTCTTGAACGGATGAGACTTGCCATGTCGATCCAGTACAGAGTAGTCTTGGATCTTGCGCAGTATTTCTGCTGATGGAGGCTGGTCATTGGCCTGGACCTCTCCTTGGAAGTCTTGCAGGTTTTCTGTAGGAAGTTGTTGATCACTGCCACTGGTAGCGTCAACAGCCATCCTGGGCTCGGCTGTGGATGGTGGGTTGGCGGGCATGGCTTACGGTGACTTTCAATAACCAAGGCTGGATGTATAGTATAGAGGAATATCGTACCAGGATCACCAGAGCTTCTAGTCTGACACTGGGGGTGCAGGAAAGGGCAGAGAAAATGGCGTTTGGTGCGTAAGCTGACTTGATATACAAAACCCCACATGACCCCCACCATAAATATACGAGGTAGGGTGCCTTAAGATCGTATATACTCGACGACCTGGCTTAATGCAATACGCTAAAATTTCTAATTCTAACTGTCTTCTAGATTTAATTCTAGACAATCCCACATAGCTATTTCTTGTCACCACAACTCTATGATATGTTCATCCATACAGAGTACCAGACAATGTTGTATACCAGAGGGTCTCTGGTCCCCTGCAAATTTCAATATAGCGGGGACCTCGGCTAGGAATGACCTCTTCATACTGATTTCCTATTAGCTAAACGCATCCCCACCCGGTACGATACGGTAACTGTTCGACAATTATATTACGCCTGGGAGCAGGACCTTGGCAGCAATAACTATTAAACCTATGTCAATCCTTCTTCAACAATCACCGATCCCAAACCTTTTACAGGCAGTCCAAGGCTTGTCATCCTGTCGTGGGGCTTAGAACAGTTGATAATGTTGACTCTTACCCTACATAATCCAGAGGGAGTCCATTCGAACAGGGCTAATAGTAAAAAGTGGAAAAACTACAGAATATATAAAGCTCGGCACGATGATAATGTAAGTGCTTTAGTTGGATATCAAATCAATGCAAGGAGTAATGCAAGGGCTAATTTCGAGCAAAGTCAAGGAATAAAGTACCAGCCTGCGAAATCCTTGACCTTTGGAGAGCATTATATTTGAATGAGGACTCATAGGCATGACTAGTCGCGTTGGCATATCTTCTTTTGTTCGAAAAGTCATACTATGAATAAGGACCACTTTGTTCAATACGAGATGCATCTCTTTGGCAAATACTTCAGTCAAGCTCAAGCTCACCACAAGGAGTTGGAAGCCTATCCACGGTGAGAGGCTAATCTTCAATGTCACGATGCGCTGGAGAATAAACGCCGGGAAAAACAGCGGCTCCGCAGACGATACCGCGTATTAGATGAGACTACATATGGGGACGATTGACTTCTTATCACATCAAGTCTATATCAAGTCAAATGAAGCTGCCACCACTCCTCCTTCCGCTTAAATGACTCATAAATGGTTTCGTGGCCAACCCAGCCATGGCCCTCGCCTTCGAACTCAACCACCTCTGCTACTCTCCCACACTTGTGCATCGCATCGGCCATCATCCTGGCTTGTGCGACAGGGACGACCATATCGGACGTGCCCTGCAGCAAAAGCAGCGGTGCCTTCATCTGCGCCGCAAAGTGGCACGGACTGCGCTTGGTGAGTTCGGTATCCCGGCCCTCGGGCTTCGTTTTACTTAGTAAAATCCGGTCCACATCGTGGCTCTCAAACTTGTATGAATCGGCCTGCAATGCCCGGACATCACTAATGCCATATGAACTAATCCCCGCGGCCCAAACATCCGGGTACATGTGAAGAGCCCGCAGGGTCAGATACCCACCTGCACTACCACCGTAGATGCCCACGCGCGCTTTATCGACCAAACTCTTTTCCACCAGGAAGTCGACTGCACTCGCGGCATCTCCGACATCAACGAGACCCCAGTACCCCGAGAGACGCTCGCGATATTCGCGACCGTACCCAGTGGAGCCCGTGTAGTTGAGAGCGCAGACGGCAAAGCCGCGCGTGGTCCAGTATTGAATTTCGAGATTGAGCGCCGGGGTGACGCAGCCATTTGGTCCACCATGAACGTAGACTAATACAGGAGGAACACCCTGATCGGCCGACTGGTAGTTCGGGTTTTGTGGAGGAAAGTAGAACATATAAACGTCGCCGTCACACCGCGGTCCGTATTTTTGGGGTGCACGAAATTCTGTCGCGTGAGAGACGTATTCAGGATCCAACTTGAACGATGCAGTGGAAGCCAATACGGTTCTTTGCACCTCGTCGGTGGGCATGATGGATACCAGAGCCAGTTCCTGCGGGGACGTTGCCGTCGAACCAACGATGGCGAAGCTGGTTGGTGAAACTCGGTAAATCCCATTAGCACGAGATCCCAAATCCAGGTAGGGAAGATCTAGCTGCCGAGCGCAGGAAGTCGTAGTGTCAATCAGGAACACTTGACTCGTGGCGTGAGTAATGACGGTTGCGACGATAGTCGTCGCGTCAAGGGATGTATATGTAGAGCTAGTCGGGGTGTTAGTTTGATTACGTATGAGGGATGGAAGTACTCATGGTACATACCTTCCAAGTTCCCATTCAGCTGTGGCAAAGTCCGCCTCCTCGAGACCTTTGAGTGCCAACGGGCGAGGTGCACCGTCATCCATGTTGCATACATATAGCTGCCAGAACCCTGTCGTATCGCTCGCAAAGTACAGCGAACCGTCCAGGCCCCATTTTGGCTGCGCAATACTCTCCTCCTGTGCTTTCCCTGCGACACGTCGCGAGTTTTTAAGACAGCCATCTTCCCAAGTGGCAACATAGAGAACAGTTCCGGTCCATGGCATGTCCGGATGGGACCACTGAATCCAAGAGACATGCTTCCCCGAGGGGTCGAACTTGGGATGGGAGAAAAAATCATCACCTTGGGCGATCGTGGTTTCCTCACCGGTATTAATGTTTATGGCCACCAGGGAGTTGTGAACCATGAATGCTTGGGTCTCCGGAGTGGCTTCGCGATGATCCTCCTTGATGGCAAGCATCCACTGTCCATCGATCGGATGATGGCAAAAATCCGCATAGCGGACACCCTTGACCCCTTCGCGAACCAGAGTGACTTTAGTAGAGGATGGATCCAGCAGGTAAATACTGCTAGAGGCTTCGTCGGAGAACGTGATCAGCCCGTCTAGTCTTATGGCAAGGGAACCGCCACCGAGCTCTTGCACCGTGGCGTGTGCACTGAAATCTTTCGGTAACACATCTCGGCTTTCGCCGTGCCAATGCTGGATGATCGCATGGCGGCCATCCTCTGTCGGATGGCATTCCACGCTGTAGATAGCCCCGGTAGACTCCTAAATAATTCTCGTTAGTCCAATGGCGAGCTTGGCGAGCTGGGACTGGGACTCACATTGACGACCACTTCATGAAGGGATATGCTACTGCTTGACAGTAATTCTGGGGTGAGTGGGCTCTTCCAGCGTCCGAAGGGTACCGTCATTTCGAATTGTTGTCATTTATCCAGTTGCAATGATTTTTATCAACTGGTCCACACTTGCGAGACGGGAGTTTCAGTTGTCCTTGGTCGGTCAAAGTATTTTTCCGTCCCAAATTGCTTGTATAATCTTTAGGTAATATATTACGAGAGGAAATAATAGAAATATATAACCTTTATATACAGCTACGATCTGTTTAGTTGCGAGACTGCAGAATAAATCGTATTTGTGGGGACTTACTACGGTGACTGTGAGGATGGAAAAAATCTGGAAACTTATACTGACTAGACCGCCCAGTTGGCCTATTGACCAACCTATGGACTAATGTTTTTCGGGTAATGCTGAATATCACCTTGGTATCTGGCTCATCAGGGCTCCATTCACGTAGAGCTGTTGCGAGTGGCTTGGGACATCTTGTGGCGGCCAACATTCTGAAAAACATAATGTTTCTTGGAGTCGCCAAGTACGAGGAAGCATGAGACGGTCTACGTAACCTAGGGATGTAGCTTCCGAGAATGCTATTGCACTCATGGTGCTGAACTACGACGATGAAGCCAAGGACAAACTGACGGACGCTCTTCGACGTAGAAGCGAGGGAGGATCGACTGGTGAGAACGCTGTCGTACTCGTGATTCTCAACGACTATCATGATGGCAAAGTACCAAAGTCCAAGCAGCATTATCTCTTCACGAAGCAGAAACTGCAGAGCCTTAGACTGTATTGTATCCTACCTCAATATGAGAGCGTACATTTATGATTAGGGAATCAAGTAGCGTATGTAGGTGAGACATGGGTTGAGATGTCCCTTATCAGTCGACGATCTCATTATCCCCGTTTTATGAAGAAATGAGGAGAACACTCAAGCTCCTGACAGAAACATTGTATGTTGTATATTGCTTCGTTGTGACACTCCAAGGCGTCTTGTTGCCAGTCCCACAAGTTTGACTGAAGGTATGATTAGAAGGAGTGATGAGCATAGATTACCAACTTCACAGTATCTTATGTATGGTTCTGGTTTCTTCACAAAGGAATCCTACACGTATGTCAATGGTATCTAGGAGACTATGCAAAGGCGTACCGCTAGTGAATACACTTGTCAAACGTCCATGAGGTGTGCCACACGGCCTCTCGTGGCGTTGGACCTACATCGCAAGGTCATTGATGGTATTAGCCCGCAAAGAATACATATTCGACAATGTCGTGCATTGCGAATATCATGGGCTGATTCGGTATATTTTCTCTCGTATCATTAAAGCACGGTCACCCCTTCATCAACTGTGGACTTCGTAGCTTACTAGGTACCTACTAATGCACATCAATTAACAAATATAGCCTAGCGGTAAATTTAGCGCCATTATAGGTAAACGTCTTGGTAATCTGTCTGACATTTGCTGACATATTGCCAGAATACCTTGCGAAGATGGATCGCCTGCCAGCAGAGATCATCCTGGCCATCCTCCATGAAATTCCCAACGCACGAGACCGACTGAACCTAGTCCAGATATGTCGGCGTTGGCGTGCCTCATTGCTGGGAATCGCTTTCTGCTCGACTCACCTCGAATGGCCTGAGCTTCGGTGTCTGATTGTGGCGGCCCTTGCCAATCCGATTATCAGGTTCTCCATCCGCGAGCTCTCAATAAACAATGTTGCCAATAAAGGTGCACTGGCCCCATTAGGCCCGGTAGTTCAGGATCTTATAGATCTCATCAGTGAGTCGCCTGTAGAGTATGATGCATGGCGCAAAAACCTATCAAGTAACCAGGGTGAAGCGTGGATTGCCCTTTCAATGGCTATTCTCCCCAATCTTGCTACAATTTCAGCACAGCATAGCCACCCTGAAGGCTGGATCACCCGAATCGTTTCGAAGGCTGCGTGGAAGCAATTTCCTTTTGATTGCAACACTTTCCTCGCCTTGCAGCGGTTAGAAAAACTCGAGCTTTCCTGGAGCTACCTTTCTACTGTGTTGAGTCACCGCGAATACCTTCCCTTATTTCACTTGCCTTCCCTGCGCACCTTACGACTCGGCCCAGTACAGGAGCTTCATTCGACCCACAGTGCAGCAGACCATCCGGCCTTCTTTCCAGTTCCAGCTACCTCGCCGGTTGAAGAGCTAGTCTTGGACTTCTTTTGTAACGGAAGATATGGGATGGCCGATTTTGTTACCTCATGTGCCAACCTTAAGCGCTTTGTATACCAGCATACGAACGACATTATCTGGGTTTCGCGTCAGGACGAGGAGGATTGCATGGGTGTTGACACTAGCTTTCGGCCTTGGTGCTTCCACGAGGCGCTCCAAACACAGAAACACAGCCTAGAGGTGCTCCACCTGAATGATCTAGGAGATGCGTCCACCCCTCGACCAACTCATCTCTATAAGGGGAATGTCGACCCAATCTCACATGATCGGTGGTTTGGGTCGTTGGCGGATTTTTCCAAGCTGTGGGATCTACGGATTCGCGCCAGCAACCTTCTCAATCTCCACCCTCAGGAGACAGAGGATATGGTCTGGCTTGGAGATATTCTGCCTAAGACCTTGAGAGTTTTACATCTAGCGGACTGTAATGTTAACAACTGTGCTGTATTGGTCACCCACCTCGAGGATCTTCTTACTCGGCGTGAGGAACAGTTTCCAAACCTACAGTACCTGCTCGTCTCTCCTGAGCGGGAGGAACCACACGGAACCAGTATTCGCATCAGGGAGGCCTTCAGGAGGCAATGGACGACCCTTCAGGTGATGTGTGACCGGGTTGGCATCCGGCTCTCTCTTGGGGCCGGGGAAAAGATGAAAACAAATCAGAAGCACTGGTCTCCCGGAAGAATTGTAGACGAGGCTTTGTTGCATTAATCTATCATTCACAGCCTCCATGGGAAAGTGATAGCCTCACCGACACCAGTCTATATAACCTATATTTCCCCCCCGTCGTCTCGCACGCCCGTCCACCATTCCCGGATCTCCCAGTACCAAGTCCAGCTTTCCACAGCGCCAGCGCCGGCAAGAACAGCAAACAGCACTGCTTTGCTCATCTGAGTCTTGAAGCTCAGATCATACTTCCAGTAACCTGCGTTGCTCTTATCGTTTGGTTGATTAGTCTTTGAGGTGTTGTCCTTGTTGTGTAGAATGTTCCGCGTTGAAAACGATGCTGTGGCACGAGGTGCAAGAGGAGCGCGTGGATGGCTGTGAATGAGACCATTCAAAAGCTTGGCACGTAGAGAAGCCATGTCGTTCATACTAGATGAGTCTGTGAATTAGACGCAGTCAATATTCAGAAGGTAATACAAACGAGGTCCGGATTCTTCAGTAGTACCTCGGGTGTTATGGTGAGAGTTCTGGAACTGAAGAATCCACCCTCACGCTTGTTTATGAGTGAGTCAGAGTAAATTCAAGGGCGCGGGGTTAAAGCCTTTGGCCCTTAATTAGCCGGTATTTCTTGCGAAACAGGTATAGCCTGCCGAGGTACGAAGAAACGCGGGTAAGTTGTTGTTTCCATCTATACAAGTGGAATCCATAACTATTGCCAGCTTTCGTCTATAATACTCCCATCGCATTCAAGGAATCATAATGCGCCTCAGATTCCACTCACGCCAATCCCTCAGCCTGTTCAATCTCTTCTTTAGTCAAACACCATTTTCTCTGCAACTTCTGGTCAAGAGCCAAAGAATACACATCCTTCGGCCACCACTCCCCCCAGCTCGTCAAAAAGAGCTGCTCTGGATCCGACGGGATATCGGTCGCAGTAAATGCCCGAAGGAGGTTTTGAGCTCCTGTTGAACAGTCCATGTTAAGTCAATTTTCTCCTAATCATTATTATGCCAGTGAACTTACCCTCGGGAATGCTTTTCGCATCCGGCATATCCATGGACAAGCCCATATCAGTGGCCAATTTGGTGCTTGGGATAAGGCCCGGTGAGACGGCAATGATCGTGCACGAGGGAAGTTCGCGGCGCCAGTAAAATGCGCCGAGTAATTGAACGAACTTTGAGGCACTGTACACGGCCCTAACTCCTGCCTTGGAATTTGCCTTAAGGTCTACATCGAGTGTTGCTAATATAACTCGAGTCAATATGTAAAAGGCAGATGGTACTGAGTAATAAGCAGAGAACGTGAGCTTACCTGGATCCTGGCCTCTCACATTGCGAATGGCGCCCGAGGAAACAACGACAACTCGCGATTGTGACACAGAAAGAGTGTCACGGAGCAAATGAATCAAATAATGTTGAGCTATTTTGTTTCATCGTTAGCCACTTCGGTCCAATGCCCTTCGAGTTCATCTCCTTCATACCTAGATGATTAACTACATACCCCGAACACCATGGCGATCCATTGGGTCCAGGGCCATCGGCGCTATCGAGCATGCCAGCGCAGAGGAACAGATAATCGAGCTTCTGCGCACCCAACTGAGAAAGGACGTTTTGTGCAAACGACTGCACACTCGGCAGAGATAGGAGATCCAGCGGGAAAATGGTAATCGTGTGCTGCTTCGTGTCAAAGTCGAGGCGGTCGTACTCGTCCTGAGCTTTGGCTGTGTCCCGTACTCCCAAGATGAAATTGTATGGCTCCGACTGCTGAAGCAGCTGTTTGATTGCTTCAAAGCCCTGGGGTATGTTAGACGAACGACTAGTGAGGGGTAGAAAGGTGGAAGGTTACCAAGCCCGATGAAGTGCCTGTTGCGACGACTGTTTTTGCCATGATTGCGAGGAGAGTTCGTTAGATCTGTTGGTCCGCAGGCGGTCTTCAGGTGCGAGATAGAGGGTGGATGTGTCTTGATATCAACCTGCATCTTTGGCTTCTCAATATTTTATTGCCCCTCGCTGACAAAGGGATAATCATGTGACGTCATCGTATCAACTTCTTTCCCGGAAGAGAGCAAAACAAGACGAGGAGTGGAAAAATAAAAAAGACTGATCTTTCAGCGTTTGGGAATCGACAGGTTCATCGCAAGAGGAAATTGTGAGGGAAGGAGAAAAAAAAAAAAAAAAAAAAGATGACGGTCGTGATGCCTTAGATTTTGTCTCCTTGCACGGAGTTTGGCAGTAATAGACATAAGGTCTAGATAAAAATAGAAAAACGCATGAATGGTAGAAAGATATGGATACCCAGGTACGCCTCTTTATCCCGCTATGTCTACATATTGGATGTAGTAATATCAAACAGCTATTCAAGGGGTCATTCCGGAAGATAGCAAATGATAGGCAAGACCAACGAAAGACCCGCCAGAGAAAGAATTGCAGAGGGTTAACTCTCGGGCTGTAGATTCGGGTCTCAGGAGGAAAGATACTTGGAACAATTCGAAAGGTTTGTAAGAAGCATGATCGCACAGCTAGCTGTATAGACCCTGGTAAAGTAGAGGCAAACCTTTCGTCTTTCAAAGCACTTCGTATAATCTAATATATAAGCACAGGTAAGCAGCAAATATAGGAAAGGGTATCATCCACGACTCCACTCACAGCCTGTACACAGGGATCAACACGATCTGTTCGCACCATATCTGAGTAACAATGCAAGACATCAATGCAAATATATATAGTGGTAGGTAGCTGTGTTAGGAAGTGATTCCGTTATATCCTGCCTTTATTAAACCAACAAGGCGATTCATTATAGTCATTTATACTACGCTACTAGATCTACCGACACTATTTGTAGTACGAGGTGCACTTCATCCACTGAATTCGGGCAGCCGTGTTGCTGTGTCGCGCAATCTTAATCTGCATGATTGCTCTATATAATCTACTACTTAGGGTAAGCCAGTACATACGACCATAGGGTGTGGAGAACAGGGCTTCCCGTCCGCTCAGCCGTACTTAAGCCACACGCCGGGAGGTTAGTAGTTGGGTGGGTGACCACCAGCGAATCCCTCCTGTTGTATGTTTTCTTTTTTATTCATATTTTTTAAATATTCTTTTGCGGTATTTACATACAATATGATTTTCCCTGAACCGCCGCCGCTGTGGAATCACAGAATATATAAATTTGTTTATCCGGTGACTGAATCACTAGCCAGGGATACAAGGACGCGCGAGAGAAAACACGATGTAATCCGAATTGACCAGCCCGCAGAATCCATGTCAAAGTCATTGTTAAATATCACCAGCTCATCCCCTATGACGCTTTGCTATCGTCCTCTCCACGGCCGATCAACCGCACTGCGTCCTCAACGCTTCTTCCAAAGAGGCCGGCTACCGTCTCAGTCATGCCATTAGTGGCCACCATGGCAAGCATGCGAGGGCTCAGCACGTGCTTAAGAAAATCCATGAGTTTCTCCCCGGGAGAGGGAGGATTCCACGCTTGTACACAGAGAACCACTGCCAAATTGAGCGACGAGCACTTCATGGGCCTATCGAGACTCACTCACCTTCACCCCGAGTGTCTTGGAGCTTCCTCGTCTTCCTCCGAGCCACGATCTATTTTGTCTTCGGCTGACTTGCGGTCTTCCTCGTCTTCCTCATCGCCCTCGTCTTTCTTGGCTTCCCCGGAGATATACTTAAATTACTGCCATGGAAACCATTCGTGTATGTCTTGGATGATATTCGATGGGCTCTATCGCACTGACAGTTTGGGGGTAATTTGATAACTTACCAAGGTCACATTACCAAAATCATTGAGATTGTCTTTAATGAAGTGCCCATTGCCATGCCACTTATCCTTCGGGGGTGATTCCTGCAAAAGCGCAGTGACGTGTGTCTCCAACACTGTCAACAACTACCACCCATGCAAACGTCAGTAGACTGGGGAATCGAAATCAACATATGGAGGCCATGTTGACTTGTATCATAGCATTCTTAACCTCTTGAAAATCATGATCTGTCCACTGTGCCAATCGGTTCTGTGGGCCCTGATAGACGAGGCGCTGGCAAAAATGGAGCACTTTTCCTACTGCACCCGTCAGATACCGGATCTCTGCCCCTATTCCAGCACGATCTCTTCCCCAACTACCTTTCAGTAAACTGAACTACGTGGTTCGGCCCGCGGTGAGGGAAGGTGGAAATGATTGTTTTGAGCCAACCTGTTTGGGTGTTTTGAATCTTCTCTTATATCGGGGTTGACTCTTTGAATGATATTTGTGATCCCCTTTACAAGTTGACCAGACATTGCGACTCGAAGTAGCATCGTGTATCTTCACAAGATAGTAAGGCCTCCATCGGTGTCTGCCCGTGTGAGAGTCAGAGAGACGATAGACTCATATAACAGAGGTGGTTGGGGGGGGGGGGAATATTAGAAGGACGGCAAAAGAAACCCACTCCTCCTCTCATCAACTCAGCCGTAGTGGACCCAAATTGTTTCCAAACCCTAGTCCATTCAGCCGAGTCTTAAGAGAATGATTGATTTGTAAAAGGTGAAATGTATGAGGCCCACTTCTCAGCTCGCCACGGGGACCCCCAGTGGACAAACGATTCAGCGAACTTCGGAGATATTTTCCGGTGTCCAGCCGATCCCTCGTAGGCCCCACTGGTACATATTTTCCGATCGGTTCTGTTCGTAGCTGCACTATTCGGGGACGATTTCAATCGACACTATATTATATATATACTGAATACCTTCCTTAACTAAAAATGATTGATGCATGCGAAGCCGCTCAAGCGGGTGATTGTTCTACTGAGACGCAACATACATCAATTCCTGCAGGGGGATAACGCCCAGGAGAGATAATCCTAAATCACAGGCGCTCACGCATCACATTTTTTATGGAGCGTGCTCCAACTCCTCCCTCAGAGGAGCTTTTACCTCTCGCTCCAACGCAATGACAGCAGCCAGATCCCGCTGGATCTCCGTCTCTGCCCCCGGACCGTCAAAGATGACGGCAATCTCTTCGAGCGTGTGGCCCTTGGTCTCAGGAAACACAAAGTAAACAATGCCCACGAAACTGACCAGCAGACCAAGGTACACAAAATAGAACTTCCACTGGATCGCACCGAGAGCAATGGGGTTCACGAACTGATTGAAGAAGCCCGCGGCAAACTGCGCCGTTAGACTTAGCGACAAGCCCTTGGTGCGCAGGTAGAACGGCATGATCTCGACCGGGTAGGCAATGGAGAGTGGGGTATAGGCGATATCATAGGCGCCGTAGAACAGATAGAGGAATGCGACGACTGCACTGCCAGCCGCCTGGATGGCCGATTTATCGAACACGGCGGACAGGGCAGTCGCCAGGGAAAAGAAGAGCAGCATCAGCACCGTCGAGAGCATCCAGAGCGGGCGTCGGCCGTATTTCTCGGCGGCGACGGCACCTCCGGCGGCACAGACTGCGTTCCACGCCTGAAGGCCCAGGTTAATGGCAGATTGCTGTGTGGGGTTGGTGATGCCAACGGATCGCAAAATTGGTGCGAGATAGTAAGAGATGACACCTGGGCACGAGGCGAATCAGCAAGACGGACACAACCCAGGTGGAGAGCGCTGTACGTACCATTACCTGCCCACTGGATCATCACCCCGACCAGGAGACAAATGGCTAGGCGATGCCGAGCTCCCTTGGTCGCAATGAATGCCGACCAGCCACTTTTATGGGCGGCTGAGTTCTCTAGGTCGATTGCGCCACAAATTTCAGAGTACTCGAACTGAACCAAGGGATCGGACGTGTCCCCATTCCCATGGTAGCGGGCGAGGATTTGCAAGGCCTCGTCGCGCCGGTCCTTCGACACGAGCCACCGCGGGCTTTCGGGGACGATGAGCAGTCCGAGCAACTGCACCGCCGGGAAGAAACACTGGACAAGGCATGGAATTCGCCAGGACCACGTGCTACCCTCAATATAAAGAGTCCCCAGGCACACCGCAGCAGCCAGAATCGCGCCCCAGTACCAAGTAGCTTGAAAGATGGCCGTGACCACGCCCCGATGCCGTGGGTGAGCTATCTCAGTAGTTAGCGGCGGAGCAGCCGTCTGTGCAAAGCCCAGGCCAACCCCCATCGCGATTCTCGTTCCAAAGAAAGCCCAGCGACCGATGGTGGCCGCCTGGATCACGCTCGCGACAATCATGATGGCCGATCCCAGTGCGACGGACATTTTGCGGCCGAAGTAATCCGCGAAGTATGACGCCGGTATAAAGGTGATCGTGCCTCCTAGGGAAATCCCGGAAATGATCAGACCCTCTATGTTCGAGCTTATATTCTCGCCGACATTCTTCGCGACTATGGGTCATTCAGATCAGCGCTGTATACGCTAGCGGTGGATGGCAATGTGATCACGAGAACTCACACATAGGGAGGGTCAGGAGCCCATTCATCAAAGCAGCGTCATACCCATTTGCTGCAGCGGAGGCAAACATAAGTATGAGGCCGAAATTCAGGCGCCGGAGGCCCTTGTCCTTGAGCCAGTTGGCGTTTGTATTGTTTGGCAGCGTCCGGTACACATCCATGCCGGACGCAGAAACAACCCCACCGCCAGCGACCATGATGTCAGTAACAAAGGGTGCTGTTCAGGATGTTGCTGAGCTTCAGGTGCACGGGATAGGGGGGCCAAGTGATGTACTTCAATCAGTGTGGATACAACGATTGCATTCTGCAACAGAGCAAAGATTCAGGCCACGGTAGGGGGAAATCGTTCGATCTTATAGACATCATTGAATACGAAGAACCGGTGATAGTTTCTGTACTTGCGATCCCCACCCTCCTGTTCCCCAGATCACGTTTCTCCGTTGCGTGGAGAGTGTGTGGTAGGGGTGAAAGTAGCATGTATGGAGTCTGGGGTCTGGACACAAAAGAAATACGATCAGTGGTGTGAAGACGCTAATCCTCGTTGGGTCAAGCGCCCTCCCCAGATGAAGTTTGGCAGTATGGGCACCAATGAGAAGCCGCACGCCGGCGAGATTCCCGGCGGATTTCTTTGGCCAGATTTTCGGGGAGATTCCCGGGGAGATTTTCGGGACGGGCGCTGGCCGGAGTCGGAGTCACGAGGCGAGGGTCGGCTCCAAGACAGACAGACCCAACTCATTTACTGAGTAGGCTGGACAACTCGCTCCAGGGGTCAACATTAGAGCAACAGTGTTACGTCACTTCACCATGTGTTTCTCACCGGGTGAACATAAATATGGTCCCTCCCTGCCCCCAGTCTTTCCCATCATCCAACTTATTGTCACTCACAAATGGCTGCCCAGCGGAAGACTCAGTCATCGCCGGTGAACACGGCCTGGTGGAAAGAGGCCTCTGTCTATCAGATCTATCCCGCTTCATTCAAGGACTCCAACGGGGATGGAATCGGCGATATCCCAGGGATCATCTCGGAGCTCGACTACCTGAAGGCCCTAGGGGTCGATCTCGTTTGGCTCTCTCCGATCCTTCAGTCCCCGCAGGTAGACATGGGCTACGATGTTTCCGATTATTATCAAATCCATGCCCCGTACGGTACGGTCAAAGATGTGGATGCACTCATTCAGGGTTTAAACCAACGGGGGATGAAATATGTCATGGACCTTGTGGTCAATCATACTTCCGACCAGGTGAGTGAGAAGCGATCGACTGGGAAATCTTACACACCGCAACTACTGTTTATCAGACGTGATTAATGATGGAAACAGCACGAGTGGTTTAAACGCTCGAGATCGTCCCGAGACAATGAATACCGAGACTGGTACATATGGAAAAAGCCCAAGTACGGTGCAGATGGTGTCCGCCAGCCACCGAATAACTGGAAAGCCTATTTTGGAGGTACAGTTCTGGTTTCCACGTCCACAAAGTTGCCCCAGCCTGTCACTAACACCCAGAAAAGGATCTGCATGGCAGTATGACGAAACAACCAATGAATATTATCTGCACCTGTTCGCGCCGGAGCAGCCAGACCTCAACTGGGAAAACCCCAAAGTCCGGTCCGCGGTGCACCAGATCATGAGATATTGGCTGGACAAAGGCGTCAGTGGATTCCGCATGGATGTCATCAACATGGTCAGCAAGGACCAAAGCTTCCCTGATGCACCCATCACCGATGCAAACAGCCAATGGCAGCATGGGGCGATGTACTACTGCTGCGGACCACGTCTCCACGAATACCTACAAGAACTGGGACGGATCTTGAAGGAATATGATGCCTTTTCCGTCGGTGAGATGCCTAATGTGTATGATCCGGCGGAAATTGGGAAGGCCGTGGGCTTTGACCGTGGCGAATTAGCCATGGCGTTTCAATTCGAGATCATGGACATCGACCATGGCCCGGCAGGCAAATTCTCTCCGCACCAATATCGCATGTCGGACCTGAAGCATATCGTTTCCAAATGGCAGGACTTCATGTACCAGAATGCGGGCTGGAACGCCCTCTATCTCGAAAATCACGACCAAGGAAGGACCATATCACGATTTACCTCGGCGGGTCCAGAATACCGCGCGACGGCAGGGAAGATGCTGGCCACCTTCCTGGGTCTTCAAGGAGGGACTCCGTTTGTGTACCAGGGCCAGGAATTAGGCCTGGTGAATGTGCCAGCGACCTGGGGCATTGAGAAGTTCAGGGATATCGAGACTTTGAATCATTGGGACGAGATGATGGCTGCATATCCCAACGACACGGAGCTCCACCAGGTGACGTTAGAACAGTTCCGCGTCAAGTCTCGCGATAATGGACGCACCCCGATGCAATGGACCAGTGGTAAATTTGCAGGGTTTACCACTGCGCCCAACGGCCCGTGGATTGATGTGCATGACGACTACGAAGACTGGAATGCCGCGTCCCAGGTGGGCAAGCCAAACAGTGTTTTCCAATACTGGGCAAAGGTCCTCGGCCTGCGCAAAACACATAAGGACCTCTTCGTATATGGCTCGTACAAATTGGTGGATGAAGCGAATGATGATCTATTCGCCTATCTGCGAATGTATGGAGGCCAGTCAGCCTTGGTGTTGGCCAACTTCACAGACAAAGAAGTGAAATGGGTTGTTCCGGCCGAAACCACCTCAATTCTTGAAGATGGCATTGTGCTGCTTGGAAATTATCAGCGCCACCACCCGGTGCTGCCCGATGGTACCATCGCTGTAAAGCCATTTGAATCGTTTGTGATTTTTCTAGATAGTTCAAGTGCCAGAGCCGGACTTGGTGGGGGGAAGCTCTGAATCAGTTTGACATCCACAAAATGTGATCACATCCAGCAATGTTACCATGAAGAATTCCGGTGGGCCAAAGTCCACTATGCATCTAATGTTTCTTCATCAAGTGGTTCAATGACGGGGGAATCCCCACGGTCAGCCGGAGAAAGCGCAGGAATATGGCGGTATGGAATGCCTAATTCATGCAATTTTCTCTGCAGTACCTCTAGGCCATATGGTCTGTGGCTCAGAGATGACAGTAAATAACATAAATGGTGGAGAATATCGTGTGTTCCCACTGAATTGCGGTGCAAGAGGGAGGGAACACAGTGAATCACATCCAGTAGGGTACTTGTGATCTCGAAGAGTTTGATGGCCTGGATCCAGTAAGCTTAAGGTATGCCATTGTGATATATATAGTCACCCACCATCCCGGGACCGTGTGCCACAAATGTCTCCTGGGGCACGTTGGAGATGAGCACGATCGCGTCTCTTGCCACATGGACCGGGTAGGTCAATCTCATACTGTCATCAGCCGAAGCGCTCGAGAGGAAAATATTCTTTAAAGATAGTTGCCAAAGTAGTACGCGTAGCCACTGTTGGGTAATAGCAATATCCGTTCTCTGCAATGCATGGTATGTCGTAGGCCACTGGAGGCACTGACGGAGTTGACTCTGTAGCCGACAGAGCGTCTCCTTACTGCACATGATGGTACTGGAGCCACCGCGATCGAGAAGCACACCTTCCACGGCAATAAATAGGCCCACCAGACGGTCAAAGGCTTCAACAAGGTGGAGTTCGTCCAAACAATCGCGCGTTGGCGGCCGTATGGAGTCTCGTAGACAAGTATTAATTCCATGCTGAATTGCGTGACCCCTTTCGGTCACATAGAGGAGCCAGAACGCCCTTCGCCTATACCGCTCATCTTCCGGGGGTACATCTTGATAGGTATCTTCCTGATCCAATCCCTGAAGCTGACACGATGTCACAGACTCTCGGAGCAAGAGCGAAGCGGTCGGTATCTTTTTCTTCGCACCGTAGTAAAAGTGAAGGAACAGCGGCACTAGTACTGCCTCAAAAGTGCCACTTTCCCGGTAATCATACATCGTGCGGCAATGATCTGATTCTTTCGCAAAGTCATCCGCCATAGTACACTTTCCCTCTGCACTTCCTTGCGTCGCATGGTTGTCCGAGTGGCACTGCAACTGAGCGCAGGTCGCTGCGCATACCGCAAAGGCTAAAGCGCGTAATTCAAGATTGTTCACGTTCAGTATGAGGGAGTTGCGAAGGCGAGCAGTGTCAACCACAGGCCAGACGGGATACATTCTCTGCTCGTAGGTTTGCAGGTGAGCCAAAACATCTGCCAGGGGCAGGTGCGATGGCCATCCATCAGTCAGTAGCAGCATCTGTTCGGTACCGGCGACATCACAAGCTGGTGTCACCCTGGATGAGTCGGTCACATCCGCCCATCCTGCTCTTACATTGGCGGGTGATGCGATTTCGGTTGCACAACGGCCAGCTCGCTCTCGCAGGCTCTGCAGGCGCTTATTGATCTGTGTGTAGGTCTCAGCGCGTGGACCTTTCGGTCCGGGTTTTGCCATTGGCTTCAGGTAGGAGCATTCAAAGCCAGAGCGGACACAGGGTTGACAAGGCCGTCCGCC
This sequence comes from Aspergillus caelatus, assembly GCF_009193585.1. NCBI lineage: Eukaryota > Fungi > Ascomycota > Eurotiomycetes > Eurotiales > Aspergillaceae > Aspergillus > Aspergillus caelatus. The sequence continues at coordinate 29,334 of NW_022475382.1, forward strand.
GCTGCACCGGGTTTTACGGAGAGAGCATCCATCGCAAGCCCGTCGCCTCACCATGGCGGGTTACTGGCCGAAAATAGTTTCGATCCTACAGGGGATAGACAAAGTATTCCCTAGGACATTATAGTGGGCGCATGGAGGTCCGGTTACTTGGACATGTTCACCATCGAAACGTTGTCGACAGCCGGAGAGGATTTGCCCCCAGATGAGACTGGGCGTGTGGACGAATCCATGGTCATGTGACCTTCAAGTTCCGCCAAACAACCTCTCAGATATCAAGATTACAGAGGAGTAATGTGATTTTTTATCTCAACCCTAAATCTGGTGGTTGAATATGCCGAGCTATATAGTATTATGAAATGAGGATGCTAGTATCAGCTACCCTAAGATAGGAAGAGATATAGAAATTTGGATTTGCAATGTACTGTTGGGATACTATGTGGGCCTACGTTACAACTCAAGTGCCGATTGATGTGTTAGTGTATTTCAACTATATTACGAATATATGCCTTCAAGGTGACGCTCTCTTGTTGTCTGCCATTTCAACCGATACTAATATAACCGAATGTTTTCCTCTACAAACCATGTCACCGACCTCACCTGATACCTTTCTAGAGTTGCACGCGGGTCGGGTTTTCGATAGGTCTCCCCGCACCCGACCCAAAACCAGGCTAAACCTGATTACGCAAGTCTTTACTTATTAATCAGGTACCTTACCTAAATAGGCCTAATATAGAAAAATTTAAAGCTCTATATCTCTATCAAATCTATATATGTAATCTATATCTATATAGAAATCTAGAATAAATCTAGAAAATATAGACTTTTTAGTCACATGATGCCAAGAAAAACCCGGGCGGGTTTTTCGGGCTCAAGGTAGGTTAAGCAAGGAACCCGTGCCACTGTAATAGCTATTAATTTAAAATATTATATTAAATTTTATATAATAGTTGCCACGGATCCGATGCGGAATCGGCCCGTTTGGCCTGCAGAACCCCCGGACCCTTACATCCTGGCTCATCCTGCATAGGCCCTGGTCCCGGTTCTTCCTACATGAGATCTCGGACCCCCTACAGTTTAGAATCGGTCGGAGAAGAGATTATCTGACCTTTCACTGACTTTTCAGTGGGAAAGACCTACTGAATAGGGGAGGATCCTAAAGCTATTTAAGGAGGTCTAAAGACCTAGTCACCTAGGTAGAAGTGGCAAGAATCAGTCTCTTTGCATTCGTTCTACTACATAGTCAATGATAGATATCCCTTCTTCTCTCCGCCTACGTTTCCTTACCTAGTTGACAGGCTATCTCCCCTGTATAGTAGATCCTCTGTTACAAGCATTATTTATTGTACTCACTTGTGCTGCAAAGCACCACAGAGGGAAAGGATCCTATATAACCTAGATAACCTATTACAATAGGCTTATCAGCGCATCTATATAGAGTATTTTTGCCCTGTATATTACTTATTGTAATTTAGGCTATTCTAAGAAAAGCTTACAGGTAAGAGTTCCTGGAGGGTTTATCCAAGGGCTTTATAATTTGTTTCTTGTATATATATTTGCAACTTCGAAATTGGCGAACCGGTACCGTCACACAGCTATTCTACAGCCACTGGGGCACTCAGTTTGATGGGTGTCTCCTGCCTTGGCGAAGGTTCCAATGTTCGTCGTAATTGGGAACTATTAGCACTGGCTACACTCAAGAGTGTAATGATGTATGTATTATCTGTGACGGCAGCTGTGAGAACAACAGCCCCTGCCGCCAGTGCTGCCGCCAGACTGCAGACACGGACTGTCATTCCAGAGAGACAGCTGCGTGTTATACTGCTGTGTATAGAAAATGTTCCGGGTTATGAATTTATTCTATTATACTATGGCATCTATATACGGCAAGAGTTTTACTGCTGTCACTTTTCGCTGCTCCCAGAAATTTACCATGGTTGTGGCCACAAACATTTGTCCAGTCTTAACGTCGAAAATGGAAACTATTTTTACCTTGCCAGCTTACACTCAATTATTGACATAGCAGATAGGCAAAGGGCACATAAGCGGAAGCTTAGAATCAATACATTTCTTGCGGTAGTAATGTGATATGGTCGCACGAAATATGGGGCATATACCGCTAGGCCAAGAATGCCCCATGGGCGACATTCTTCTTCTATACGGTCATTTCTTGTTCTGTTAGATATCAATACTCAAAAATGAAAATGTAAACTCAGTATAAGGTTTCTGGTATCTCCGCCAATCAACCGCTGCACAAGATGCATGGCAGTGAAATCATACCATTTCCATTGAAATACGGACATAATAGTGGCTTACAACCTTTACAGGTAGGTACTTGATGAGAGACTCAAGTACCTAACGAGAGATTTTCATGCTAGCCCTTTGTTTTTTTCTTTTTCTTTTTCTTTTCTTTTCTTTTTTTTTTTTTTGCTGCGGCGAGGCTCAATTTTACCCGTCTTCTTTTCTATCAACATGCTCAAAAATAATGATACAATGGGAGACCACTAGGATCAAGCAAACCTTGCACCTATAAATACCTCGTCAGACGTAGAGTTAATGATCGTTGTAGGTCCTGTTAGCATAGACAGTTTAGTTTGCCTCGTGCACGGTGCCCATTCCTTACAAGAGACATTGCTACCCAGACAAGGCAGGTAGCCGTCTCTAATATTAGCAGCCCACCCCCCTGGGTGTGAGGAGAAAGTACCCTCTAATATTTTGACACAGGAAATACTCATTTCACAAATAATCTATTGAGCTAATCTTGTTGGCGATCATGAGACTATGTGTACATCTATTATATATATGTGCTAACTCTGGAGTTATGCTTTAAGGCGAGCTACAAACTCCGAGATTGGGTTTCTCTTGTCCTTATCACATCGACTCGATTTTACGATGATGCACCCGGACGTCGAAGCTAGACTAGCGAGGCTGCACTACGTCACAATGCCAGGCGAAGGGGCAGAAACAGTCGAATTTTTGAATGTTGGCCCCGACCCGATGTAACCTTAAGGCGCCGTTTGCGGCAGAACATACTTTTGTCCTCTGGGTCCATTGGCGAATGTCACCACGTCACGATCCAGGTCCAGGTGTGAGTGACGAAAATACATGAAGGTTCTGAGGAATGGCTCGACTTGTACTCTCTCGCGACATTTGCCTGGTCAACGGTCGGTGGATTACTCACGGCTCCGCGCTTGACGTCGCGCGCTTGCTTCTGGATTAACTCGCGTAAGTGACTTCTAAACCTAGCTAACAAAAGAGCATTCGGGACATAACTTGGCTACAGCTTTTGTATTTATGATAATTTTCGTTCGCGGGCGCTGTACGTGACTGCACTTGCAATTCTTGACTAGATTAACTATGGTCGAATCCAATCCATTACCGTCCAAGAACACAACCATTCCCTGGTTTCAGCCGCCACACCACAGATATGCTCTGTTAAATGCAAATGTCGTGGATCCTGTCGAAGGCATAATATTGGAAAATGCTAGCATTCACCTTTATGAAGGCATTGTCCAGTCTGTGAATGGCAGCGCTGAAGAATGGGAATCGGACCCTCACACGGTAACAGTTAACCTCGAAGGCAAATTTGTCTGCCCAGGATTGATAGACTGCCATGTTCATTTGGCCGCAGTGCCAGGGGGGGGGAATGGTCTAGAGAGTGTCAAGAACATGAATCCATCCGCCTCTCTTCTGCGTCAACCTCTCGTATGCAAGTCGATGCTGGAGCGGGGATTTACTACCGTCAGAGATTGTGGGGGGGCATTGTTCCCTCTCAAAGAGGCGATCGAGCAAGGCGTCCACCCTGGGCCCCGACTTTTCATCGCCGGTCACGCTCTTTCACAGACCGGAGGCCATGGCGATATGCGTGGTATACTGAACGAGTATGAATGTTGCGGCGGGGCTGCCCAAGGCGTTGGCCGAGTCATTGATGGCGTGCCCGATTGCCTGAAGTATGCCCGTGAAGAGATTCGTGAAGGGGCTGACTTTCTTAAAATCATGGGTGGTGGCGGCGTCGCCAGCCCAACCGACAAGATTGAAAACATTCAATTTTCGGACCAGGAGATCAAGGCTATAGTGACCGTCGCGTCTAATGCAGGCACGTATGTCACGTCGCATTCATACACCCCCAAAGCTATCCAGCAAGCGATATCACTGGGCGTCATGGGTATTGAGCACGGGAATTTACTTGACGAGACCACCGCCCGGATGATGGCTGAAAAGGGTGTTTTTCTAACCCCAACACTCGTTACGTATGCAGCGATGGCGATGTTCAAAGATTTCCTCCCTCCGGCTTCAGCAAAGAAAAACGAAGAGGTTCTCAAAAGCGGGTTGCAGGCTATCAAGATTGCAGAAGACGCGGGGGTTACGATCTGCTTCGGAACCGATCTGTTGGGTGATCTGCATTTTGCACAAGCACGAGAGTTTAAGCTGCGACGGCAAGTCCAAACCTCAACAAATATCTTGCGAAGCGCCACGGTGAATCCTGCCCGGCTCCTTCGACAAGAGAAATTCCTGGGCCAGGTGGCCCCCGGCTTTGCAGCTGACCTTCTGGTTCTAAATGCCAATCCGTTGGAGGACATTACCATCTTGGACATGCCCGAGCAGCACATCTTAGCTACGATGAAAGATGGACGCGTCGTTACCTCCAGGTGGTCAAAACTAGGGATTCACTCAGGGAAGACCAGCAATATCGAGTAATCTTCTATCCCAGACAACTGCTGTACTTGGCACTTTGTCACGGATGGAGGATTGATTTGTTGGTTTGACTAAATATGTATGATAGGAGTTAATACTTGATTGAATTCTAAGATCGACTGAGCCATCTCAGAAGTATTTTCTTTACAACGTAGTCCAATAGGGCTCCTCTGTCTCTGTGCCTTTCCATCTAGATACGAGGTTTCAACGACTGTATCTTTTTCTTATGTTAGTTGTTCTTTTGCTTACTCCTGACCTGTCCTGTCCAGCTTGACCATTCGTTGCATCCTAGCTATTCTAGTACTGCGACAGGGAGCTGCCGATTGCAGCAACAATGTACCAGCAACGTCAAAACCCAAGCCGGTAGCCGTGCCTCCAACATTCGATCCAAATCTAAATGCCAGAGCAAGAAGCGGAGATGTAAATAGAGTCGCAGCAATTCGAATAACTGCAGAATAGAAAGGGGCGACCTCAACTGGCTCGAGTGACGACGTCCCATATGACTGAATACAAAAAGGGTACCCCAATGACAGCGAGAAAAGAACAAGTGCTGCTTGTTGTCAAAAAGAATACATCAAATAAAGCAGGATCCTGTATTGATCAGAGGGCAGGGAACGTACAGATGATCAGGAGAGCTGGTCCAGAGGCCACTCCTAGAAGAGTCGGGCCTATAACACCAAAACAAAGAGCTTCCTTGTGCAATCCATAGATTCACTCTTGGTGGTGACATCGAGCACTGCTTCGCGAGAGCCCTACTGAGAAAGAGATAACAGCAGCAAATACAGCGCCAATGCTTACCAATGCCTTGACTGAAATCAGGTAGTTTGCCTAGCATGAATCATATACATGTGAACAACCTGTCCTTGTGCAAACGGAGAAGTCAAAGGGTCCCCAGAAGACATACCTTGGCCAAGCTCCACTCAAAATCGCTTGGAGACATAATGAACCAGAAGGTCAATCGTCTCCCTAGCCAACATTGTGGAGATATAACAAACTGCCACCAACCAGATGGACTTACTCTGGAATGGGGCACAGCTTCTCTCGAGAGACTCTACCCACTCCGCAAAGCCCGTGTTTTGACCTGTCTTACCTGAACCTTTTGTCGAATTCCCCCCTCTCAGCCGAAACCCCAGCATTCTCATTTACCACTTTTGCCGGGGGTCTGGTATCAGGTAGGAGACCGAAAACTACCATATTGGCGACTTGCAGTGGGAACGCCCACAGTAAAGGTGAGTAAACGCCCTGCTGGTCCACCAATATCGACCCAACAGCAAGGGCAACCAATTCCGCAATAAGTGTCATGACAGCGAGGCTAAAGAATGCCTGCGCACGATTGGTTTTCACAACCACATCTACCAGAAAGCATGAATAACAGAAGCTTGGCCATTCCGGCATATGGTCGCCTCGAAGAGTTTCGTTTTCGGAATGGTGCGCAGGATTTGAGTCGACTCAAAGAGGAGGGCGCCGATATAGCAGCTGATACATATTCGTGTTGCTTTCCATAATGAATGTTCTCTGCGGGGTTGTCGCTGCGGTTGCTCTTCAAGAAGAGGGACCTGCTCTGTTTGGTGGGCCATACTGGGAACCTACGGGATGATAGCAGTGGTAGGCGTTGAAAGACTCTCTGCGGTCAATAACGAGTGTCCTGGCCAGTTCAAGTCTATCGCATCACAACCATTTGATAGATGAAGTCAGATTTAGAATGCGCGAGAGAGGGACAGGATTGCGCAATGACATGGACCCCCATGCGGTTATATTCTATTCTATTCTATTCATGTATACTCCTTGTTCCGGTCCTTATCTTTATGTTTGTATCCCGGTATTTATCCCGAACGGAATTTCACTGCATTCCGAGCTCGGGATGGGTCGACAAACCATATCATCCAATCATGTACCACCATGATTCTCTGAATGGACATTTAATTCAGCTTCCAACCATCTGTCTTTGAGAGAGGCAGTCGGAAATCTTTTGAGACACATCATGTATACGCATTTAGGTTTGTGTCGGGTACCCACACCGACACCCAGGCCATATATATATCTTCTTGTGAGAGTACACAGCCAGGCCTACATCGGATCCGGGAAATATATAAAAGGACCACTTATGACATACTCATCATCCCCTAGGTAGAGATACACTACAGAGTATACTGCTCACTGATTCTGTGAAGGTTCTGATACATGATATCAGGCCGCTGCTAATATTTTGTCAACCAAAATTACCATAAATCACACGGTTTCAATATGAAATACGTCAAAGCTGCTGACATCCATTGATGCACTATATAACCCTTTGAGACGAAGGAATGAGTACATACGACCACAGGGTGTGGAGAACAGGGCTTCCCGTCCGCTCAGCCGTACTTAAGCCACACGCCGGGAGGTTAGTAGTTGGGTGGGTGACCACCAGCGAATCCCTCCTGTTGTATGTTTTTTTATATTCCAATTTATATATTGGAAATTTTATTTAAATTAAAATAGTCTTTCTTGATTGATACTACAAATAATCTATTAAGTTTACAAGGCTTGATAAATAACAACAAAATATCATAAAATGAACGAATACTACACTAAATCGAGAAAGAAATCGCCTTGTACATCCGCCAAGCCAATTATTTGTCGATCAATATGCACCGTGAGAAAGCGGTGACTGGACACAGACTGTGTCTCGGACCTTTTTGACTGCGAGGTCCGTGAGATATGAAGCAAAAGGGGGGGGATTTTAAACAAAATACCAGCTTGCTTCCACGCAGCTTCGACCGATGAATACGCCAAGTAGGTATATAACGATCAAGATCACCAGTTCAAATGAAGGGGCCAAAACCCAAAACCCACAACCCCCAAGCCCCTTTTACTAATGCTCCGCTACGAATACTCTGTCGAAGTTGATAAGTCGGCCCTAGAGGGTACGGGCTTTTGCATTACATTCCCTATCCGCGTTCACCGGGAAGATGGCTTGGCAAGGGCTGTCAGCGCCCAGTTCCTCCAAGACTATAGCGCCGCCACGGAGCAGAAGTCTCTTGACTTGAGTTTGGGGGCAAGTTGTCCCCTTGGACATTTCGCATCCCTCGTTATACCCGAGTGTTGTCCCAAAAGGCTTCCTTACGCAGCTAAGATGTTTGAATACATGCACTTCGAAGACGGTCAGCAGTTCCGCTCTCTGATGGGACCATTGCTAACATGTTTCGTAGATCGGCTTGAAGCACCAAAGTCAGCCACAGAGGTGAGATGACTAGCTGGCACCGGGTCACCCCTTCCAGCATGCACACAACTGACGCCGACTAGAGGCAAAATGTATCCGAGTATATTGCCTTCGGAATGCCAAGCAGTTTCGGTCAGATATGGGGAAAGATTTGGGGATCGTGTTCCAAATATCGGCGGCTTCAGATATCTCTGCTCGTGGAAGGGATCTGGCAGTGTGGAGCTGGCATCCTATCGATGGTAGCCCATTTCAGAGATGTTTGTGGTGAGAACGCGCAGGATAATAAGCTCACCACGTTCGACGAATATTTGGAACACCGAGTAACTGTTGGTGGTTGGATGTGAGTAGGTCTCACCGGGGACTGGTGGTTCTAATACTAACCGGTCTCACAAGAGCTCTCCTGGAATTTGTACGCCACGTGATGGGGATTACACTAGTGGCTCGTGAGAAAGCGGCGGTGCGTGATGTTATACACCCGCTGCATATTTTCATGGCGCTCTCAAACGACTATTTCAGCTACAAGAAAGAGAAGTTCCTGCATGAACGACAAGAGCGGCCAGGGATTGTCTATAATGCGGTTGCCATTGTGGCCGAACAAGATTCACTCACTGAAGAGCAGGCACTCAAATTGATACGAGACAAGATTATTCAGGCTGAGTTGACCCACCACGAGGAACTGGAAAGCTTGAAGCAGAATGGGCCATGGTCACAGGATATGGTCAGGTATATAGAAGCTTGTCGTTTGGCCGCGGGTGGGCTATTTCTTATGACTGCGACAACGCCTCGGATGGTCGTAGACGCCCACGATGCCCGGTAATGATCAGGCTCAGCTGCTGAATGCTAAAGGCCTGAAGATACAGAACAGTTTTCATGATGACTAAGGATTGCAAGGCTGTCTATCAAGTAGCAGAGCCTAAACAGCGGCCACGGCTACCGCCTGAATAACATCATGATCCGAAATATCTATGCTTCGTCTAGTAATCTACTATGTATATATTCGATTACATAGCTTAAACTTTCAACAGCTGTGGGATTAAGCTTTGTTCGAGGTCTGCGAACGGGCTACTGGGAAGAGGCCGTGCTTGTTCTTGGTTCCATTTCTCAATATTAATAGTCCTCGTATATCTCCAAAAAGCTAGGCAATAATTCCCGGGCTACTAACAGGCTTACAGTATCTCAAGTAAAGGATGGTATATAAGAGAAGGAAAGATGTGTTCCAGCTCCATCAGGTGCTGGAGCTGGAGTTCAATTCCTCACGGTTCGGCTCCCCCTCGTCCATGGTGTATTCTTTGGCGAAAAGGGTCAGAAGGGCTGACCCTGCAGTGAGCGCGGTGCACAGGATCCAGACCACGCGCAGACTATCAGTGTATGCAATTCTGAGGGACTGCTTATCGTCCCCATCCGGCATTATCTGAATAATCTGGACAAGCACCGCAGCGTCCTTGCTGTAGTCGTCAGCATAAGGCGCGAGTTTCGGGAAGCGCAGCAGATTCTCTCGCATTCGATTTTGGAAAACGACACCACCAATTGCCACACCAAGAGTTTGCCCGCATGCTCGGAAAAAGCTAGACATTGCCACCGCGATGGGAATGTGGTTTGGGTGAGCTGAGGCTTGAATGCCGAACAGTAGTGCAGGGAAAAGCGCACCCGCCCCGAACCCAGCTGGGAGCATAAGCAGGACCCAGCCGGCGACACTGGTCTGAGCCTTTAGAATGCATAGCAGAGCTATCCCCAGTGTGGCCAAGGCCCCACCCACCCACATAGACCAGCGATATCGACCGGTGATAGTGATCAAAATACCCACGACGACTGCACTGGGTGCTGCTGTGAACGAGAATGGCAGAAGAGCAACCCCCGAAAGCAGTGGGCTGTATCCCTTGACGGCTTCGAAGTAAAGGGGAAAGTAATATAGCACACACCAAATCGTTAGCCCATGGATGACCGTGGCGACATAGCTCACTACCGTGGTAGGCGATTGGAATAGGACTGGTGGGATCGTGGGGTGCGCAGCAAATCGCCATGCATACACTGCACAGATAACCAAGCCAACGGTTCCTATGAGGAGGGGAACTACAGTGTGGAAGGAGGCCCAACTATACATGATTCCCCCCCAGGTCACTGGCATTAAGAACGAAGTCATACTTCCAACGAAGAGTGTGGTTCCAACGTAATCGATCTGCTGGAGCTGTCCTTTCAATGTCTTCTTCGTAGGCTGTTGGACATCAAGGAAGAGAAATACCAGGACAATCGCACCGCCAATAAAAGGTAAGGTGATATAGAATATCCACCGCTGGAAACAGTGTGAGATCAGGCTCAAACATGACTGTCAAAGAAGACCAGCGAAGGCTCACCCAGTTCAGTGATTGGATAAAACCACCACCCATGATAGGGCCTGTCACAGAGCCAATGCACAGCATTGACGAAAGAATCCCAAAGTAATGGCCGCGAAAGCGCAATGGCACAAGATCTGTGATTACTATTTCCGTGAGAGCCAGGACTCCACCACCACCAAGGCCTTGAATGGAGCGTGCGCAGAGGAGCCAGGTCATGTTCAATGCGCTTCCTCCAAGGGCGGAGCCCAAAAGAAAAAAGGCCAATGAGGCGTACAGCAATGGCTTTCTTCCAAAGATGTCCGATAACGAGCCGATTATGGGTTGGAAAACTATCTCCGCTTTAGTAATTATAGGAGCCAGGCGTATCTTGGTAGTTGTCCTACCTGTTGAGCATAGCAAGAAGGACGTTCCAGACCAAAATGCCTCGATTGCGGAGCCATTAAGGCTTCTTGCGATAGCCTACGTTGGTCAATCTGGGGCTGCGTGAGGCCTGTTATGCAGTTTGCTTACCGGTAGTGCCACTGATATTGAGGTTCCCTCCAAAGAAGAGAACAGAGCAATGATAGCAAGAGGTGCAAAAGAGAGAACAAGTCTATGATCAAGGCGGAATTGGACACGGTTGTCCGACCTCGTTTTTTCCACACCCATTACCCCTGTTTCAAGGTCAGGTCGTTCTCTGAATTAAATTAAGAATGGGTATTAGTGCACCAATAGAAAATATTATTATCCTGAAAATTGCGACTGCCCACGCAGCTATTATATTATTCAGGGTCTACGGGGCGTTACCCCTGGATGATTTTCCTGGCACCACCACTGTGATCATTATCAATTAATCCCCACTGCTCAATTAGAAATTATTAACAAACTAACAATTGGTACAAACGATAACTAGTTATTTCAATAGGCCCACTGCGGAACCTTCCATCAATCCTCTATCACCGACCACCGCGCATCTCTGCGTCCGAGTAGGCCTGGAGACCACGGACAAAGTCGGTGTATTGCATGCCCGTCTTGGAATTAATGTGGCTGGACAGTCGTCATTGGTAAAGTATCAATCACAGGGGTGTTGGTTAATGCTTACAATATCTCCGTCGAGGAAAGTTGCCAGGGAGGATATCCGCACAGCATAAATTCCTGGCTACAGACAAGCAGAAGATCTGCTCCATTCCCCGCAGCAATACGCAAGGAACGGTCTATCAGATCTTCAGTGATTTCGTGTGGCGCCAGCCTCCCTGCATGGCATGCAGTAGCCAATTCTCGCGTTAGGCTCACCACGGCCTCACGGCTGTTATTAGAATCCAGCAATATGATCTGGAATGCGCTCTCTGATCCAACTGAGCCCGGCTTTGAAACATTAAGAGGGACATCCACTTGGTGCTCAGCAAAAATGTTCGTGACCTTAGCGTGCACGGACGCCATCTGACTGCTGAAGAAACCTTTGGGCGTTTGCGTTAGTGGGAAATGTTGATATTGAGGGCAGGTTCACTGGCAAAGCTACCTAATCTATCATAAATGGTGAGCTTTTGTATGCCAAAACGCACACACCAGAGAGCAATATCAGCGATATTTCCTAACATGCATTCATTTTCTGAAAATCCGACATTTTCCTTCGGAGTGAAGACACAACCAAGGTGCGGAGGAAGTTTCTCAAAGGAGCTAGGACCGTTGTGCGTTGGCTGGGAGAACAACATTATCATGGACCTCGGTAGTAGACTGGTATGATAACCGCATGAAAAGGACAGAGTTGTATCCAATAGTTATAATGCCAAAATTGGTTGGGATACAGAGAGGATATACAGTTCAACGACGCATCGTCTTCAGGCCTTGTTACAAGGGGCTCTCACTAGCCATCTGACCTATCAGTGTGGATTCCTTCTAGCCCTTTTACAGATCGATCGACAAAAATGATACGTTCAATATTGATAACATGGCTACGAGATAGAATATGTGAAAGATGCGGTGAGAGATCAATGGTATTTTGATTTTGTGGTAGGTCATCAATCATCTGCGTGAGACCTGTCAGATAGCACAGTAAATAAACTTGTGTGGGGACGCCCACCCCAAGGAGACGAAGGTCTTTGCCTGATATAATCAGGGGTATACCTCATAAACGGCCTTCTGTGGAGCAGTAACCAGCAAGGACTAGGAAGGAATTCTACATGTATGAATACCGTTTCAGACCAATCATGGCTGCTAGAGCTTCAGTATGTGGATAAAATGAAATCTTGCATTAACCGATACTCCACGCGAGAGATCAATTCTTGTAGAATCCTACTGCACAAGACATAATCTTCACCGCTACATTGCAGATCAACAGCTGTATTAATTGAGATCTCCAGTGAAAAATGTCAACTCTGACTGAGGTTGGACTACGTGCAATAGAACACCGGTAACCAAGTTTGAAGGTACTCTCATACACCCCACAAGCGGGACAGCCATGTTCTCGATTTCCACCGTAAGAGCATCAGCATCATGGTAAAACCTCTTAAACGAGGCCAAAATGTGTCCAGAATGAGAATTTCGGTTTTCTGATGGCACTGCCACAGGAGAAAATTGCTGAGACGTCTGACTCCAGAGGTTCGAATCAACAGGTCTAGTGGGGGATGCTCTGGGATGTGCATATTATTGGATAGACTCTGGGTCGTTATACTTTGTACACATTGGCATATACCGTTCATTCGTTGGCTTGAATTGAAGGGGATACTTCAACCGTTAGTCTTGACAATGTCCCAAGAGGTAGACGGCAGAAATTACCTGTGTTCTATCCTGCCATTCAGTGTACAGTCTTCTGCATCGACAGAAACAACATGATCCTTAGGTCTCTCTAGAAATTGGACAACTGTGTTCCTGATTGCAGTTGTAATCTCATCCCTCGATGTGTATGCTATGCAGAGATTGAAAACATAGCCCTCCCCCCCTGCTGTTGCCAAAACTGCATTTCGAATTGCTTCTTGCACATCTGGTCGTAGCATTTCGTTATTCCCAGCAACGTTGAGCTTTCCATTCCACCTTGTGAGCAGACCATGCGGCCCAGTCAGCCGAGCTAAATGTATCTTAGCCAGGTCCATTAGTGCATCCACCTCGGGCTTTGGGCGGTGAAAATTATCCAAGCTGAACGCATACACTGTAACGGTACGAATTCCGACTTGGAAACATGTTTCCAAGTTCTAGTTGGTGAGAGATGTAGGTGACAAAGTGGATGAGAGCCTCGACTGACCTCTTCCAGTGCAGTGAGCCCCAGCTCATGTCCCTTGGCTGTCTCCATATTGGACATCTTCGCAAATCTTCTGTTACCGTCCATTATAATTCCCATATGTCTAGGCTTCGGCCCGAAGCGCAGCAAATGAAGGCAAATGCATCTCGCCAGCCGGTGTAGGAAAGAGAGAGGGGATGAGAAGGTGACGGGGAGATCCATCTTGGTGGAATATGGCTGGTCGATACCGCAGCGTTTGGCTTTAGTTAAGTGCAGGATAATATGAAGTTAATTCCACGTCGAAGAGGGCTGATTGCCAGGATTATATCAACATTGCCAAGAGGCAATGCGTACAGCGTCGCTTGATCTGTGAGGGCTATTAGTAAAGAGAAGAGTAGTCACAACCTACAGAGCGAATGGAGGAAGATCCTGCTAGGGTGGGGCAGTATCTGCAAGCATCCGTGACTGCTTTGATGAATCTCAAAAAAAAAAAAAAAAAGAAAAAAAGAAAGAAACCAATAATATTATGTTTGCTTTTATGGACAATGGACACTAAAAAGAGAAAGAAGAAGGAGACAAAATGAAAATATAATTCTTTGCCATAGAACCCGTCCGTCTCCCGAAGTACAGTGCCTCTATGAAACGGATAGTCCCCTTTATCGTATGATCAGTCATTTTCTACAGATATTGTTTATTCGACCCCTGTGGCTATGGTCTCTGGTAGAAGTGCCACGAATAGAGCTCCATGACCCGTGATACTATGTTTCAAATAGTTGAATGATACCCTACTCATACCCCATCCGGTCCTTTACATTGTCTACCTAGACAGGGCTAACCTGAACTACTTTCCTACTCACACTTGTGACTCAGCCAATCTTTTCTCGGAGATCTTAGAAAATTAGAGAACCAAAAGCATGGGCATCCATTGGCAAAGCTGCAGTTCCTTGGCAGCGTAAACTGTTTTCTTCCTTTCCTGCGCTTATAAACCCACATTTTCGTATATCAAAGGTACTAGGCAAGGCATCCATCAAAGTAGCAGGGTGAAGAAAAGTTGATGAGCAGACCAGGAGATTCTGGATACAGCCGATTGATTGCGTCCACGGCATCTTGATGAATTGTTGTTCGAGAAACATCATCTTTGTCTCCAATTTCATTGCAAACTTGATGTATCCGTGCGATTCCGCTTGATGCATCTAGAAGCTGGAATCGCAATAAAGGCTTTTCGTCATCCGGTTGGAGAAAGCTTATGCTTGATGAAGATAATATATCGACCTGAAGGCCCGTTGGATACAATATTGGCTCTTCGCCGGCCAAAGTATGGTCGCTGGTCTGCCCAGTAAATCCGTAGATAACTCTGTCCGATGATGTGAACAATCAGGGGCACTTCTGCAGCTATTGAAGTATTTGGCGTACTTGCCTTTTGATAAGTCTATAGAACTGGCATTCGTGCCCAAATACACCAGTCTAATATCTGGATAATTCCGCCAACGCCCTCGGTGTTTTGTTAGGATTTAAATGCTGTCCGTAAGAGCTCTGGAATAGAACAAGGAGAAAAGTCAAAAACATACCAGCTCCGTAGAAATTAGAAAGAGAAGAGCAAGCACAAACGCATTACTCAAGTGTCACATCGGATGAATATTGAAGCAAGGCAAGTAGAGGTGTAGTTGTAGATGCTACTTCCATCATCTAAGATTTCTTCAGTGTTACATCGGATATATTTTCTAGGTAGTGCATGTTGTACTCCTCGAGCGTCCATAAGGCATAATGGAGATAATGTATACATGGCCGTTGTATGTCCATACCGCATCGCGTGGCGTTTTCTTAGATATGCACGTTGTACCGGTATATCCATAAGATAAGACTATTTGATAGGCTTAAATAATGCAACCAGGGTTGGATACCGCGCCCTGACACTGCTCTGGAATTTTATGGAATAAGTATAGCGTTTTAAAAAGCTGACAGATAGCTCAAGCTTTGTGTCGCCCTGGAGTTTCCGTTCTCTCGTTTTTCATGTTTCGGGTTGGCAATTTCGAGCAGAATCCGAGTGAAGTCTTAATTATCATGGGCATCCTCTCAAGGATCTGGCAGTGAACTGTGTGAGCCCGAATATGCTCGCTCATGGCATGCAGATTGGCTTCCATTACTGTGGCGAGCGCGACTTGACTCGAGTTGATGTGGGTGCTAGACGAAGCCATGACAACGACAAAACAACCTGAAAAGTGTGATGCATCTCTGCAACTGATTGGTTTGATACCTGATAGGATGCATATCCGCGCGGTACAGGGTCTCCACGATCCTGGCAAGACAAGAGTACCCCAGAAGAGAGCATGCGACCCGCACATAGGAATTTGAGAAGAGCTCCGACTCGGACGACTTGAACAAGCACTCTTTACGCATGGTGACGCTCCACTGGATATACTGATTAGGACATCTGGTGAAACCCGACTTAGTGACTTCGTGCTATGGCAATGTAACTATTAAACCTCCAGGCACATTTTCCATTTTAGCAGGCCGGAGTTTGGATATTGGAACGTCATGACGGTCACTCTTCGATGGAGAATAAGCGAGGAAAGGCGTGGTACGTGACAGGTCAGGAGCTTCTTTTAATATACGGCTACTGACTGACTACGGAGGCAGTCCGGGAGAAAGTACAATAGTTTTGCCTGAGCTCCGAGATCACTTCTACAACCGCTCATTCCTTGATAAGAAGCAGCTATTTCACTCCATCATCCATATTTTTGGAGACGATATAGGTCGTAGGACGTGTTCCAGATACGTGAGACAGAATAGCAAACTAGACATCGATTCCCTGTTCTTCCTCGATCGTGAATTCTATGTTTGAACAGAGGTTGCTACAACGTGAATACATATACAGGATGGTCTGCGGGGGCCTGCGTCTCTCGGCATGTTTATGAATTGAAAGCAAACTAAAAGCAAAACTGTATAACTGGCCTAGATGTTGAATCTACCGCCAGACATCTGATAAAACAAGTATAGACAAATAGATACGTTCGAAACTCTCACCAGCTTTCTTCCTTGGTTCCGAATGCTACCGTGGGCTGCTAAGTCATAGTATGCACGCAGCTGGGGACAACTTCAATCTCGGATTCTAGTTGTCAGGGAATACAATGCGATCAGAGTCGGCAGATTGAGGCTCAGGTTCACGGGCGCCGAGACACTCAGCGGCACTATTGTAGACGCTGCCATCCTCGTCGGTGTAGGGGAACTTCATGATGTCATTGGTACAGTAATACTTCGTTCCAACACAGCGCTCACTGCCGCGGTCGAAGGTCATGCACGAAGTGTCGCTGTCGGGTGCAGGCTGAAGGAATGGCTTCTTGGCCTTCGGCTTTTCGCCTGGCAGATCCTGCTTCTTCTAGTTTTGTTTATCAGCGAATATTATACAGACGTAAGTGGCGTTGATCTACCTTGGCATCTGCAGGAGCGTCCTCTCTGTCAGACAAGCATTCCTTCTCGTCGGTATATTGACCCTGCGGGTAAAGTCCCTCACGGCAGAAAAGTGCAGTGCCATAACATCTTTCCTCCGGAGTGAGAGCATATGCACAGTCATAACCGGTACCTTTCATCCAGGGAAGTTTAGGTGCATCAGCGGGACGGCGCTCTCTTTGAGCAAGGCAATTTTCACGAGCGCCAAACTCTTTCTTGCGTTGTGCCTCGAGGTTACACCACCCAATTGTTCCCATACAGTCTTCCGTCAGCGCAAGACATACGCTGCCCTTCTTCCAGGGTAGCTTTCCCTCTGCTGGCTGTGTCTGTTCGATCCAGTATCAACAATCTGTACGGAGCATGAGCCTCAAACCTAGGAAAGACAAACCTGAGGGCCTGGTAGAGCCAGGACGAGTGGTAACAAAGTCGAGAAGAGAATGGGCTTCATTTTGCTTGATCAACGAAAGGGTTGAAGGGTTGCAGATCAAAGGATAGATACTTCTGAATTGTGTGTGTGTGTGTGTGTGTGTGTGTGTGTGTGTGTTTTGAAATTGAGATGCTTCAGGGTGACTTCCTTGCCATTATATATCTTCTACCCCCATAGACATAGCCCTCATGTTAGATGAGTTGATTAGCAAGATCCACAACATGCGGCAATTATGTGTCAGCTGGAGTCCCAATGTCGTAGCACTTTGTAGTATCTAGCCTTTCGTTGAAGATAACTGATCCGGTAAGTTGTCGTGTGGTTGACATTATAGCCTTGGCAATGCGCCATCGGCTAAGCCACACGTTTTACGTACTGGGTCGAATCCCAGATGTATAGACTTTAGAGTTTCCGATACTATACCTAGTAGTTATGCTTTTAAGATAAATTAGCTAAAATGTCTTAGAGTCGTGTGACAACACCCTTCGGTAGTGTCATAGATCGCCGAGCCAAGTCCAACCAAGGCCTCGCTATGTGGATGGGTGGAGAATCAATATCCTTGCCGCATTGTTCTAGAACGAATAAGGTATATCCAGGCATCCGAATTCTTCCCAACATATTGGACTACGTGCGCTAGCTTCAGAATATTGCAAAGGGGCAATGTGGCTATGCTCTGTTCCCATCAACCTCTTTTACACCCTAAGAGTTGGCCGATAGACTTCATGCAAGCTCGGGTCTTTGAAGCCCCAACCAAGGCTCTGTAGGCCTCGAAAAGGTAAGGCATCTATATATGCCCTGTTTTTACATGCGATAAATGTATACAATCATCTCAGCTGTAGACAGCCACCATCCCTTTCTATAGTGGGCAACAGGGAGAATCCAACCTAGGCTATTCACCAACAGGCGGAGTATGTAATCTCAGGTACAAGATCCCGCTTTGCCAAGCTTTTCTTCTAAGACCCCTTGGTTACAAAATGCGCGGAAGATAATTCCGCTCGGATGCGTTGGGTTGCATTAGCCATAGTGAAACCTACAGAGAGATAGTGTTCTTTGCCTATTCTATTTTTGACCCTCTGCTAGGACTTGATCGAGAGTCATGCAGTACAAGGTTGGGAACCAAGTCTAGAACCACCCTTGAACAACATTCTGGGCATTTGTAACGTCTTGAGATAAGCCACCCATGGGCTGTTTTGAGCCTCTTGTTTTGGGGGGTAATAGTTTCAAACCGTACCGTACTTTTACCCCTAGCGCGGCTGGAAGGTGTTAGGGAGGCTTGATTCCGTCACACTAGCGGCATTATCAAATAGTAAGTTCTAGGATTCCGTGTCAGTATACATTCTAATGAATGTGGCGTTGTACGTAGAAGAGGAACGACATATTGATTCTACAAGTACACTGCCCTGATATGATGCTCTTTTTTGTATGTGTGGTGACCGTGATATGCCTGAACTTTTGCATGCCAATGGATATTTATCCTTCAGTTCGAAAATGGATAAGGTTTGCCTTGGCGTGTTGCAAAACGTGGTTTTTATACCCTCAAACCCTCCCGTCTAGGCAATTCTAACGACATTACAAATACAAGATAGTGTAACTAGGGCTGATTGATTTGTTTCATAAGGAGTTAAGGGAAGTCATTGGATCTCCGAAATCGGCTTACCCTCCCCACCAATGTATTGGATTACTGGATAGACCAGACCACGTTGCTGAAATATTTCCGGTTCCAAAATTTGGGCTCTGGCAGTTAATGAAGTGGGTCTACGCAGACCGCTACTACGATAGGGTAAAAAATCTCTAACACTACACTATTTGAAAACCCTGTCCCTTATAGTGGGGAAAATACCAATTTTAATTGATCGCCTCTATATTGTATTATTTCCGGTTTAGATGCGGCCGGTAGTTGGGTGGGTAAAGCAAAGTGTACACCAATTTGGATTTAATATATATGGAATTTACTAAATCAAACGAGTACCTTGTGCGAGTTCAACTTAATGTTGCCGATGGGTTTGATGTTCCATCCGGTCCTTTTGCTCACTCCCAGTTGTCATCGAGATGTCTCGCGAATCACACCACGCTCGCTGTCACCGTCTCATCATACATGGTTGTGCTCTCCTTCTCTTCTAGACCTTTATGTTCGATCTGCTGCGCCAAAACGCTGGCCTCAGTGACTGGGTACTCGGATTTGCTTGTGTTACCGACGAACCATGGAGTTTCAGTGAACAGTTTCTTCATCTCCTCTAGAGGCAACAGTTTGGTCTCAGGAAGCATGGCCCAAAAGAAGACGGCATTTGTGAAGTTGCAGACCTGAATGTGACCTGTCAATTACTGGTGAAGCATCCTCCCAGAGTATATTGATATAAGAATGGATACTAACCACAAAGACGATGTAGAACTTCCACCCTGAATTTGCCATTCCAATAGGTGTCACTTGGCCAATCATTGTGCTTTTAAAAAGCGGGAGAATTAGCTTTCAACCATTGTGAGGACGAGATGAAACCAGGGCTCAAAGACATACTTGAACGCGAATGATACCATACAGCCTAAAGCTACACCCTTGGCTCGGGTTGCTGTATCAAAAATCTCCGCCGGGATCATCCAGGCTACAGAAAGGTCATTAGCGACTTCTGCGAGTGAATAAAAAAGAAATGGAAGGACTGGGAAGGTAAAGTGAACATACACAGCGAGCCCATACTGGCATAGCAGAAATTATAGAGCCATGTCATTATAATAAAACCCCAATGTGCACCAGTATTATTCACCGTGGGAGGGAACCGGGCGAGGAGAATGGTGCTGATGACATATGTGAGGCACATGGCCAGGTTCCCACCCACAACCAGTTTACGACGACCCATCTTATCGACGACGAGCATTAAAAGGAGTTCACCGACAAGGCCGATGATCGAGTTGATGGCTTGATATTTAAGAGTGTCCGTCCCATCAATGCCGATTTGTTTCTGGTGGAGAATGACGATCAGTAATGTGCCTAGATAGTGGAAAAGGTGAACTCACAAAAATGGTGACGGAGTAATACTGAATGGCAGACACTCCTGTCATTTGCGCACCAGCTTGCATGGCGCACGCCAGTAACAGGCGACGGAAGATGGACTTTTCGGTGATCCAGTCGAGGAACTTGACCTGACTATGCTCTTTCTGTGCAGCAACCTGAGTTTTGATCTGTTCAAACTCGGCGAGAATCCATGGATCAGATGTATCGCCGCAGGAATGTAGTCGCGCCAGGGTCTGTAGACCCCTCTCGACCTGGCCCTGGCTAATGAGCCATCGAGGGGATTCGGGGAAGAGAAAAATCAGAGCAGATAGGAGACCAGCTGGCACGACTTGAATACCCAACGGTATGCGCCATTGCCGGTTGTCCGAGAAACTAACGTACGTGCCATAGCTGATCCAACTTCCGCAGACGCCGCCAATACCGAGCATGAACTGCTGTAGGCCTGTTACTAAACCTCGGATCTCGGGGTGTACTAATTCCGCTTGGTAGATGGGAATGATCATGGTAAGAACACCGATACTCATGGTTGTCAGTTATTAAAGGGAGGTTCACACACAAAGGACAGATTTGCGAGGGGAACTCACGACATGCCCGCTATGAAGCGGCCTCCTAAAACGTAGGCATAGTTTTGTGCGCCAGACTGTAATGCACCTCCTAGGCAAAAGATCAGGCCGCCAGCTAAGATGGTTGCTCGGCGGCCAAAGTAGTCCGAGCATGGATACGCTATCCCAGCGCCGACCACGGCACCTGCCGTGAGCAGCGATGCCACCAGACCAACTTGGGTAGTACTCGGGCCGAAGAAACTCAGAAAGGAGCCACTAGATACCACTAACACAGAGAAAGAGAGAACCTCGTCAGTTCCACCAAGCAAAAGGGGACAGAGGTGCTCCGAATTAGTTAGCTTACCCTCAGCCACGATGGTCAAATCATATCCATAGAGAAAAGATCCAAGGGCAGCAAATGTGCCCACCAAAAACTGGTATACTTTAGGAGGAAAAGGCATCTTTTGATTCTTGGACATAGGTAAATGATGAGAACCATTGCCTGCCCACAATTATCGAGGGGATAACCCCAGCATTTAAGCCATGCAGATCTCAATGCGGGGGATCTCCGCCGATTCCTGGTGTGAGAAAGAAGACTTTGGGTGAGAACAGCCGATGCAGAACTTAAGATGCGATCATCATCTGGTCCCACTAGTCCGGAGTAATGTGGGGTTAACCTTCTTTACGCGGGGAGGAGACTGAACTGCATAGCGATATAAGATCAGTTCCTTACTCGGAAACGTTCCGGCGGTCCCCTACACGAACGGCGGAATATCGACCAATCGCGAGGCCCAAACTCCGCCAGCAGTTGACCCTAATGGTTCCATTCGCATGATCCAGACTATAGCAAAAGAGCTGATCAGCTTGCACGAGACACTTTTCGACGGTTTCGGGATAATAGCCAGCGAGATTTGGGGAAGTCAACGTCAGCTCATGGAGAAGTACCCGTTGACCTTTCTCCATGTCTGACTTTTGCTTTTTTTTTTTTTTATTTTTTCTTTATCCATCTTCTGGAGAGAAAAACCAAAGTGGATGTCAGGAACACCACCCAAGATGGCTGAGATTACTGCACTGCGCTTTGAACAGCACTCGACGGGTCTGGGCATACAATGCTCTTCGCCTCGTATCTCATGGACCTTTTGCGCCATTGACGACTCTATCTGCGACTGGACACAATCTCAGTACGAGATCTCGGTGTACCGTGAAGCCGGATCACCGGTCGAATTCGTGGTTAATAGCCCTATGTCATCCTTAGTTCCATGGCCTGCCGCCCCATTACAATCTCGAGAACGAGCCCATGTTCGAGTTCGAGTGTGTGGTATCTGGATGGATAGAGCAACCAAGCGCAAACAGTCAGGTTGTTCTGCCTGGTCCTCATGGGCAACAGTTGAATGCAGCCTCCTCAGTCGGCAGGACTGGAATGCAGTGCCCATCTCTTCTTCTTCCATTCAAGCGAGTCATGAAGATGAGCCACTGAGGCCGTTGCTCTTCCGAAAGTCGTTTATATTGCCGGCCACATTTAAGTCTTTGCATCGGGCGCGGCTGTACATCACGGCATTAGGAGTCTATCGGGCCTATATCAATGGATCAAGGGTCGGGGACCATGAAATGGCGCCCGGGTGGACAAGCTACCGTCATCGCCTTGCATATCAAGTGTTTGATATTGACTCACTGATCAACCCGAATTGCAACAATGTGCTGAGCATCGAAGTCGCCGAAGGCTGGTTCGCGGGGAGACTCGGATTTAGTGGTGGTAAGCGAAATATCTATGGAAGTTGCATGGCCATTATGGCCCAGTTAGAGGTCGACGGCATCGGGGGCGAAAGATTCCAGGTCACGTCGGACAGCAGTTGGAAGTGGCACCGGAGTCCTATCATGACCAGTGAAATCTACAATGGCGAATTGTATGATGCGCGAGCCGAAGTTGGCGACTGGAATCGACATGGTCCGCAGTACCTCGATGAGAACTGGGAGAAAGTTTCCGTTCTAGAATTTCCTAGCGCTCGACTATACGCCCCAAATGCCCCTCCAGCACGGATCACGGAGTATTTGACTCCTCAGAAGATCTTCACGACCCCGAGTGGTCGGTTGATTATTGACTTTGGTCAGAACCTAGTCGGCAAACTTCTCATACATTCAATGACTCTGCCACTGGACGCAATTGTAAGCTTCACACACGCCGAAGTGATGGACACCGACGGGGAAGTGGGAACACGACCTCTTCGCGGTGCAAAATGCGTCGACACAATCATATCATCTGGGCGGACGTTAGTCAATTGGTCCCCAAAGTACACCTTTCATGGCTTTCGATATGTGCAGGTGGATGGGTGGGATCCTCGAACCGCGCCGTACTGGCGGACGAACATCAGGGCGCTAGTGATTCATACTGATTTCAGACGGATAGGGCGGTTTGAATGTTCTAACTCGCTCATCAATCAATTGCATAAAAATGCCTGCTGGAGTATGCGCGGGAACTTCTTGTCCCTCCCAACAGATTGCCCTCAGCGGGACGAACGCCTTGGATGGACGGGAGATATCCAGATTTTTGGTCCATCCGCGACATTTCTCTATGACTCCACCGCTATGCTCTCCGAGTGGATGGAAGATGTGGCTTGCGAGCAGTCAGATTATCATGGCGTTCCGCCTCTCGTGGTCCCCAATATTCTGGACCACGTCTGGCCCTCAATGCCCCAGGCCGTCTGGGGTGATGTGGTGATCATTCTTCCCTGGACATTATATCTTTCGTCTGGCGATCGCGACATTTTATATCGACAATACTCCAGCATGGCCATGTGGCTTGACCAAGGAGTTCGGCGAGGGAAGGATGGGCTGTGGGATCCTCAGCTATGGCAATTAGGCGACTGGCTCGACCCTCAGGCGCCACCGGACGAGCCGGGGGATTGCCGAACAAACGGCACTCTGGTGGCAGATGCATATCTTGTTTATGTCACATCTCTTATGGCCAATATTAGCGCCATCATCGGTCGGGATATTGAGAGTGCACACTACAGGCAAGAGGCTCAACGTCTCCGTAGTCTTTTCCAAGACAAGTACATCACGTCATCTGGTCTGGTAGTTGGAGATTCTCAAACCGCTTACTCCTTAACTATAGTCTTTGGTCTTCTATCCGGCAAGAAACAGCTTTCTATGGCTAGCTCTCAGCTTGCTGACCGTGTGCGTATAGCAAAGTTCCGTGTAGCCACCGGCTTTGCCGGTACGCCGATCATTTTACAGGCTTTGACGGAGTCTGATAACCTGTCACTGGCTTATCGAATGCTCCTAGAGGAGAGGTATCCGTCGTGGCTATATCCTATTACTATGGGTGCCACCACGGTCTGGGAACGATGGGACAGCATGCTTCCAGACGGCTCTATTAACCCCGGTGAAATGACTTCTTTCAACCATTATGCGCTGGGCTCTGTGGTCGCTTGGCTCCATGACACTGTGGGTGGCTTACGGCCACTTGATGCTGGCTGGAAGTCTGCACTGGTATCTCCAAAGCCCGGGGGTTCCTTGACTCATGCCACTGTATCCTACGAAAGCGTCTACGGTCACTGGAACTGCACGTGGAAGCTGGTTCCTGATGGAGATCGAGATGAAGCAATGACTCTCTGCCTAGACCTGGTTGTCCCACCAAACTGTCAGGCAGTAGTAAAAATTCAAGCTGCTGAAAATGGAACTGGTGATATGGACAAAAGGGTGGGCTCGGGGAGGCATCATTGGAAAATTCCCTTCAGTCCTCGGCCGTGGCCACCCCAGGCGACTACCCCATTCATAACAAACCCGGGCCAGGGTTTATAGATTAGTAGTAAACTTACACTAGTGATCAAGCACCCCAGTATTTCCAGTATTTCAAGTTTCTGTATAACTTATATCTGAGTCTACGTGTCTTTTACTAGCCTTGAGCCTATCACACTACTTCCACTGGTGGTATTTAAGAGAGACAATCTAATATAAATCGTTAGAAGAAACCATTCCCGGCCTTCTGCAGGGGCCTCATCCCACTCGGTGATTTGCAGTTTTGGGAGAGGCCAAGTCTCCAATGTGGTTACCCCTTTTTTATTGTTGATTCGCATTTCTCAATACCCCATATAGTGGACCCAGGACACTGCGGGGGAGTGGACCTGGTGATTGCAACATTGGCAGCCTCTTCGGAACAGCTCTGACCGAATATATCACAGCATTGGGCATTGTTGGAGTAGTGTCTCACTACGCCTCCATCCTATGTGACTATACTGTCTCAGGAGCCCCCCCTCCCCTAGGAATTTCGGACCATGCGGGGAAATCATTTCTGGTGTCGCTCTGCACATATCCGTATATATGAAGCCGTTCCCGCGACTTCTCTTGCTCATTAGATCAGACCCAGCTCTCTGTCTTATTGAATTCACCTGATTCTTTCGACTATCTCCTTGGATATGATTTTGTGTACCATTTTATCCTTCGCCGCTGGCGTGGCGGCGTTAACACTTGATATCGCCTCGTCTGGTGGAAATCAGTCCAGCCCTCTTCTCTACGGGCTTTTGTATGAAGTTAGTCGTCAACTCTTCCCAGTGGTCATATTCGTCATTATCTTCACAATGTTGAAATTGGCGCTGATAAACCTCAGGATATCTATCATTCCGGCGACGGCGGTCTCTATGGGGAGATGATTCGCAATCGAGCCTTCCAAGGATCCACATCCAATGGAGCTGCAAATCTGGACCGTAACACGGACTATTGGCATCCAATTGGAGGCGTCTCGCTGGCTATAGACACATCCTCGCCCGTTCTTTCTTCCAGTCTCCCCTACCAGCTGCGGATGGACGTGCCTGCAGGGACGACAGGTACCGTAGGATTCTACAATGAAGGCTTCTGGGGCTTCGATGTGGACGCGAGCAAGGATTATATTGCCAGTCTCTATATGCGAGGCAGTTACTCTGGCACTATTGACTGCTTCTTCCATAGCAATACGAGCGACCAAGTCCTCGGTTCAACCAGCATAAATATCGAGCAGACCTCATCTAACGGCTGGGTACAGAGCTATTCCTCGAGCTTCAAGCCGAGCCACACTGCGTCCGATGCTAACAATACGTTTCATTTCACATTTGATGGATCGACGCTGGCTGGGCAGAGTGTATACCTTAACATTCTCAGCTTGTTCCAGCAGACATTTGAGTACCGCGACAATGGCGTGCGCGAAGACTTGGCTGATGCGCTGCGCAACATGAACATGAAATATGTCCGACTGCCCGGTGGAAATAACATGGAAGGAAATGGTTCGCCCTATTATTGGAAGTGGAACGAAACTATCGGTTCACTCACAGACCGCCCAGGCCGTCCAGGCACTTGGGGTGATATCAATACCGATGGATTTGGCCTTCTGGAGATGATGCAGATAGCAGATGATCTAGGCATCGAAGTGATTCTAGGCATCTGGGCTGGATTCTATTTGGACGGTGAGGCCGTTTCTGAAACCGATCTGCAGCCGTACGTGGATTCAGTTATGAATGAATTGGAATTTCTTTTGGTAAGGTGACCGCTGCCTATAACATTCGTCTACGCCTACGCATGGAGATCAGGACTTGAACGTGTCAAGACATCGCTAACAATATCAGGGAGATAAATCGACCACCCACGGAGCCAGGCGAGCAGCATTGGGCTTCTCCTCGCCTTTCACCATCAATTGGATTGAGATTGGCAATGAAGACTATCTGAATGGGGGAACTGACTCCTACAATTCATACCGGTTTCAGGCGTTTTACAACGCCATCCATGCTGCATACCCATCTATCAATCTCATCTCGACCATCAATCCAAGTCCAGTGACAACCAAGGGCAGCTCAGTAGATCTCCATATCTACGGCAACGAGAACTATTTTGCATCTCTTTTCGGCACTTTCGACCACGCCAGCCGCGAGTACCCTGTCTTCATCAACGAGTACGCAGCAACCAGCGCTGGCTCTAACACGCGCCAGGATGGCGCACAGACTCTAGGGATGTCCTGTGCAGAGGCCATATTTCTGTTAGGCTGCGAAAGAAACTCGGATATCGTTGTTGGCTCTGCCTACGGTGCACTGATCAAGAACTACAATGAAGCCCCCGACACGGTGGCTGCTATAAAGCATACCGCCAACGAGATTCTCTACACAATCAGCTATTATGTCCAAAAGCTATTCGCGGAGAATATGGGCACGAGAACCCTCCCAGTCTCCGCCACCAATGGAGGATTTGGCCCTGTTTACTGGTCAGCAACGGTGAACAGTTCTTCCACTATCCTCAAACTCGTCAATTATAATGGAGAGACTGGACCCTCTAATGCTGTAGTCGTCAATGTGGAGGGCTCATCCAAGTCTACTGCTACTTTGATCTCCCTCACTGCGCCAAATTCCACAAGCGTGAACAATTTGCCATCTTTGGGAGGTGAAAGCAGTACCATCACCACTACAACCTTGTCGGGGTCAGCTGGCAATTTCTCTGTCAGCTTCAGCAATCCGTATGAAATTGCTATACTAGTCATCTAAGCGGTGCACCTTGAATGATGGCACGTTTACAAGCCATTGTCTTTCTAGCGTAATGGAGGTGAGCCACATCTCGTCCACTCATATGGTAGCGCTGGACACGATGGTTTACCTGCTGACGATACAAGGCGGCAAGGCGGCGGAACTAGCAGAAGAATCTATATTCACTCGATATAACAAATATTGCTGATCTCTTCTACGATTAGACTTGGACTGATTCTCGTCATCGTTGTATTTGTCGTATTGATTGTTCATTAGGGGTTAGATATAATGTAAACGTGCTAATATTTTACTTATATGGCAGTCCAACTGAGTCGTGGAAATATCTCAAAGACGTGTCGGTAAATAGAATGTCCTAGCTGACTCCGAACTCTGGCAGGCGACCTTTTTGAGAGAAGAATTGTGCCTGCGTGGAGATAATTTCCATTTCCGAGGCCGTAGGTAGAGCGAGTGCCTTGTCATCAAGTGGTAGGGCGTACTCTAGAAGAAATCGCACCATCCAACGATCTAGACGATGTGTTTGTTGGTGATGAGAGAGAAGAAGGCAATTGTTTTGAAATTCCATCAATCGGTCAATCTTAGGCAAACCGTTAGCAAGACGAAAACATGAATTGAACAAAAGGGGCGGCTCCGTAAAACGGAGCAAAGGGATCATTTACCATGGTGCTAACATTGGGCCAGTACTCTTTCAGCTCGAGTAGTGCCTCAAAATTGGCTTTGAGGCAATGGTGAGATTGTGAAATTTCATTTTCCTCACCAAAGAGGAGGGTATGAAGCAAAACAGAAGAGGAGACGATTGCCATATGGCCGACCGTTGGATACATGGCCTCACATCCAGATTGTCCCCTCCCACGAGCGAGCCATGTGCTATAACTAAGCGCATGGTGTTTGCATCGAGCTGCAAACTGTCGACCGCGCGGACTCAATGCGGAAATTGGATCGAGATACTGGTAGAAAAGTAACGTGGCATAGTGATGAAAGCCGAGATGGAGGCCCATGAAGATGCCCCCTGTGCCTCGCTCGCTGTGCTCTACGAGGTTCGACTCCGTCATTTGATCCTCTTCTGGGAGTATCCTTTCCCAGCCGTCTAGTCGTTGGGCAAGATCCTCTACGTCCTGCTCTATTCGATTTGGCTGTAGTTCTTTATTGGTGGCCACGAGCCAATTGAGTTCTTGGATTGGACCAAAGATCTCATGAAGCGTGGCCATGTGTGCCCACAGACCAGGGCTCTTGCATGGTTCATTCGGATGGTGCAAGACTGCGTCTGGATCCATGCCGGTAAAAAGGGTTTCATCCATGGGCGATCGGCCTGGCCGAGGCCAGTCCTTCATCTGGCGGGGGAAACCCAAGCTCGACGAGCACCAATTGTCCGCTGCAAAAAGAGCCCACCAGATCCGGGTCCAGAGCTCGTGTGAGACAGCGTTGCTATTCTCTTGGTTCGCAAATGGCCGTATCAATTGCATCATCGTGATTGCGGTTCCTAGTGTCTCGTTAGATGAAAACTAACACGGCCTACCACGGATATACGCGGATTTGGACTAACATACGAAAGAACAGTAACTCTGACGAGGGATTGGCATGGGCCACGCATAGGTTGGCGACTAGAATGCATGTTTGAACATTCTCTAAACAGACCCGCTCCAGATCCATTTGGAGTAACCGTTTAGCCTCTGTGGTGAGCAAGGACTGGAGGGATCGCAGATTCGGCCGACTGGAGACATGAGCTCCCATGGCGCAGATCGCCAGAAGCAAAGCCTTTCCGATTCGCCGGTTGCGAATGTCCCTCCACAAAGTCACCGTATGAAAAATGCAATGGGGCCGACCGTGAATCTTGGACAGATACTCCTGGACGAGCAGCTCAACGGACTTCGCGTCGGATAGAAACCCTTCTAGCCTGTTGGACCCATTCTGCGACTCCGCTGGTAAGTTGGGGCGGGCTTGGAGTTTCCTTGTATCGGCCAGCTTGGCCTGAGAGCGGGAACATGGAAGAGCACGGCGCAGACAGCGGGTACATGGAGATCTTGATTGCTCAGAACGACTCTCCTTCGCGAGGACACACTTGCGCTTAGCATCTCGACATTGTAGACACGATCTCATCATGAGTGGGCGAGTCAATTGGGAAATCAAATGGGAGAAGTCGGCGGGCGAAGAGTTGGGTAAGGGTAGGGTTAGTAAGAGTCACCCCCGCATTTATATCTCAATATAAATTAGAACTTTCAACTTATCCTCATTTGGATAAGTGATATTACGGAAGAGCAAAGGACTTTTTTTTTTTTAAAAAAAAAATAATAATAACTCTGAAAACTAACTATTCGAACCTATAGTTCCATAGTTATGCCTCTCCCTCTTCAATTCGTCTCATTTCATCCACCATCTCCCGGGCAAGCTGTCGAGTCTTTCGGTCTAGAGCAGTCACCGTGCTGGCCCATTCAAATCGTTGTCTCCAAAAGGCCCATCGCTCTTTCGACCATCCCTCGATCCCTGTCCATTTTGTGGGCCATTCCCTGCCCATAGAGCCCTCCATCTCATAGATTTCTTTCCCACAAAGCATGATCCATTGGGCTGCACCCGGGATCCATCCGTTGAGGGTTCGGATGTCAATTTCCTCGAGGAAGTGATCCCGTTTGTCGTTGTACTCCTCGTCAAGTTCGCCTTCATAATCCTCAACGTACCCATCCTGCAGCGAATCCAGACATTCCTCGATATCTGCATGGTGAAATACTTCCCATGGGGCCTTCTCGAGTGTCTTCCTCAAGACCCAACTCGCGTGATGGAGTTGACCGCGGCCCTCCGGACGAATGCCGGTATTATGGAGCTTGGCCGTGAAGGCATTGATGTTAACCCAGCCTTGACGCTTTTGGTCCCGTTGCGTATCGTAGAATGGGTGATCCACATCTACTCAATTAGCTTTTATAACTCATGGCATTATGGAAGACCTACAATCGAACACAAATTCCACCAGATATTCAGTGAGCCCATTCAGCTGGTGAAAAACTCCGTTATGATCGGGAAGCCGCTGGAACTCCACTAGAAAATCAAGCAGCCGGTCATTCTGCTCGGTGAACTTCTCAATCGCGTCGAAGAGGAGCGGCCAGAGTGACGTGTAATCTGGATTGGGATCGGACTGTTGGATGTAAATCGATGCAGCCTGTTGGGCTGCTTCGGATGCAGGAAAGGAAGGGTCGGCCATGAGAGATCGGAGCGCGTCAATCATATGGGCCGGAGGAGGCCAACCATCCTCGCTTTGGGCCTTGAAAAAGGCTTCGTATTCGGGATTCCTGATAGGGTTGTGCATGGCGTTGTCAGTTCAATCGCTGGGAATTGTGAGCAGAAAGAAAGGGAGGAGAATTAGTACGAAAGAGGACCAAGGGCGACTCAGAAAGGGGAGGATGAATGAATTTATACCCATCCCTGCTCTTAAGACCCGCGTGGGGCCAAAACTCCCTCCGAGGCTGACTTGACAGCGCAGCCTGCTCAACAAATGCAACCAAAATGAATAATATTAGCACTCCTTCCGCGATTCGGACCCCAAGATGACTGTCATATAATGTTTTTGCCTTATGAAACTCTATCCGAAGGCGGGTACAGAGACACCTAACGTGTATCCTAATGTATGCCCAGTTCTACCATCCAAACGACTAAATATTTCCACATTAGTGCAGTACAGCTTTCGGCGCCATGGGGTCAGACTGTTGATACTTCTGGACTATCTATAGAGGGTGCTCCCTTTTTTGTGAGTCCAGTGAACTCGATCTATACCCCTTGTCATACGTTCCTACCCTAATCCCAACCATAATCTCACCATGTCTCTGGACCCTGGTCAACATGTAGGATGGCGTGAAATATCGAATCACTGGTTATGATTACTTTGCATGTAAGCGTATCTCTTCATCTCACACCAGGGGTTGAAATCAAGATATAAAGACACGATAATGTTCTGCTATGTATTTTCTGACAGTGCACAACTACCCCATCTCAACAAACCAGCCTCGGTTGCAAATCCATTCTCGCAATTGATAACTTGTCTTTGGATCCACAATGCCTTCCTTCTTCCACTCCGTTGCTATCAATGCCCTTCTGGCTGTTGCCATACTGAGTGATGTTGCCAGTGCCTATCCTCAGCCTGCAGTCGCCGATGTGAGCGTCCCCTCGGAGAGATCCATCACACCGATCATGTTTTACGAGGAACGTGATGGCGACATCGTGAAGCGTTCCAAAACATTGAAAATTGGTGCAAAGCCCGAAAAGGCCCATACCTGTCCCAAGACCAATCGCTACGCAAACCCGGTTGAATACTCGTCGGGGCAGCTTCAGAAGGCCTTCATCCAGGCAGCACAGTATGCCAACGATGGTAAACAAATTGGAGCCAGTGAGTGATTTTTATATATTGCACGGTGGACTGCCCTGCTCACTGTCACATAGGAAAATACCCGCATTATTTTGGCAATAATGAGAAATTGCCTTTTGACTGTGGGAAGAAGAAGATGGAGTTTCCTCTTGATAAGGACAGCCCTGGTAATGTTTATGGTGGGCAAGCTGTGACGGATCTCCCAGACCGTATTGTATTCGAGGTCAAGGAAGAAAAGAAAGTAACGCGTGTCAAGTTCTGCGGAGTGATGCGCCATGGGAATGATGGAGACTTTCTCAACTGCTCGTAGAGCTGTTCGAGGAATCCGAAGAACATGCCCGAATTGGCCATGAAGCCTAGCCGGGCTACGAATAGATACTTGTCTATAGATTAAGCCGAGCGAAGTGATTCTAATATACTGTTGTTGATTAGACTGCTCTTCTCGTTGAATTAGATAGGTTCTGGACTACACACAAACAGAATGCGCTGGTCACGGTTACTGCTCACTCTGCTTCAAACGCACTCACCCTCAATCACTCCTTTCTCACCTAGCAGGTAACAACTGACTGTTAGCCGCACTTAGGTGATACACCGTCAGGTCAGTAGTAATCAGATGGCAGACCACCAACGAATAACCTTACGAACATTCATTCGAACAAAGGAACCTCTCTGTCTGATGCACTTGTTTACATTCGCCGAAAACCGGCATGTTGACCAACTCAGCCTCAACTCGGAAGCTCCTCTCCAAACAAGCACTCGCACATATGCGCAAGTTCTGTTCGTACTCAGCAATCGACTGTAATGACACACCTTTCTCAGCGATCGCCTTCGTCAACGTCACAACATCATGTAGAGCAGCAAGCGCACCGACCCCTCCTGCCGGAGACTGAAGGTGAATGGTGACCAGGCAAAACACAGAAAGAGCTTTCACAAGCATGGCTCTTTTGGTTCCAAGCAGCAGAACGTGAATGGCCGGACGAAAGCAACGCTGAGACTCTAGATTCTGAGAATGGTCGATTGGCCCCTCTTTTGAGTGCGATTGTCTGGTCCATCCTTGGTCGGAACTATTTACCAATGCAGGACGTGATTAATCTACTAACCGACGAGGTTGATATTCTTCTAGCGATGTCGATTCTGGCCATATACACATCGCTGACTGCGGATAGGGCTACAGTCTGGGCACAGCCAGCACCAAACTACTAAGCTATGGCACATAAGTAGGAGTGGTTAATATGCGTTATTCTGTTGGCAAGACATATCCATAAGAACCTCGCCAATCACATGCTAAGCAACAGTCCGAGTCTCTTCATGAATCTGGGCAGGCCTGCATTAGCACCATGCAGCCCAGATTGCTCCTCTTCCGTGACGCGAGGTTGAAACAATAACCAAGTCCTAGTTCAAGGTCCTTCCTGATCCATGTCGTTACATCGGTGGAACTACATGCAATGCGGCAGCATAACGTCCCATCCGCATTCCTGGCCTTAGACCTCGATGTTCCTGTAGTCCAACATGCCGTTCACTGCGTCTTGGCGGCGGCTTGCTTCATCGATGCATTCATCCTGCCGGCCTCCAGCATCAGTCCTGTTATGATTAGGGCCAATAGAAACCCGCAGATATACAATTGCGGGAATCCTTCGTCAAATTCAGGATCAACAGGCAGCGAGTCGGGGTAAACGATCCCGCTCAGCATCGCGACGAGATGAAGGGCCGTTAGCCAGGCAGCTGCGTAGAGCGACTAACGAGGATGCTGTGTCCGAGAGACATAGTACAGCGAACTGAGACCCAACGGCAGACCGGTGGTCATAGTTTGACCATTGTGGTATTTGGCGTGTGCGGGCCATTGGGGATTGAAGACGTGGGTTCCGTTCCAGTCGGCGAGGTACCCTCTACTTGCGGTCACAATGGAGGAGAGGGCAATCAAAAGTGGACCAAGGGTCAGCATTGAGGGTAAACAACCAGGCCAAAAGGATGCAAGAGTGAGATGGCAGTAAGACTGTCAGGATAATCAAATATTTGGTGACTTAGGCCAAGAGCCAGAGTCTGGGGCTCTAATATATTCCATGAATGCATTAGGCATGTGCCCCGTTAGGGAGCTGGTGTCATGTTACCACTACATGCTGATTAATCTCCATGCCATGCATGGGTGAATTGAAAAAAGGTCCAGCGTTGTATTGCTCTGTTCTACCAGAAATTCCCCTGCCAGAAACCATCCGCACTCTCACGTCTGGTGGCAATATGCTCCACTACGTTCGGTCGAGCAGCTCTCTGGTGAACACACCTTGCGCATCCCACTCTCTTTTTAATTGGCGTAGTTTCACCAACCGTGCCTTGCCGCGATACCTTCTCTGGATGGGTCCAGGGCGAGTGCCATTCTGGAAGTCTACAAAGCGTGGCTCGTCACCACCGTGCATAATAGTGAGGCACTCATCGTTGTATTCATCCACTTTATGGCGGTTGGTTTCTTGAGTGTTCCAGATCAAGTTATTCCTTTTATTTAGACATAGTTAGCATCAACATACTGGGCTTCTAGAAGGCCTCAGTGAGAAATAGATTACAATACGCACTGCCAGTAACGGATATCATGCAAAAGACATAGCCGAGTCTACCTCAGGCGTCTTAGCCGGCCACGAGTCCCACTGAAAGTTGAACCCAGTATGTATTGCGTCTGGACAGTCTTGCACCAGTTTCCTCCAGGTGTCAATGGTCCACAGAAAACCTTCTGCGTCGAACTCATGTAGTCCGACCACGCCAAACTGCTTGAAATCGCCTTTCGCGCAAAGCACCTCTCGTGCGTCACTGGCGTTCTGAATGGGAACATCGTATCCGGTTGCCGCCAGGGGATGCAGATCGTATAGTGGCTTAAAGGGGACCTGTGGGTCCTCGTCACCGGTGTACCGCGCGGCGATGACCAGGGACAGAGTGCGAGTAGGTGGCGGCGCAAAAATCATCATCAAAGCCTGCCGTCGCATGCCGGGCATCAGCCATCAACTTCTTCATCACGGGAACGACCTCCGAGGCCTGTTCAAGTGGGAAGATGAAGGCCCCCGTCCAGATCAGTCCCTGCTGCTTACGGAGAAGGGAGAGTGGGTGTGCACGGATGGTGAGTTGGGTGATCAGGCCGAAGAACTGCTCGGCGCCTCGTTTGGCCCAGAGGAGATCGGAATTCTCCTTGTCCGTTACCTCCAGCAGCGTCCCGCCGTCCTTAGCGACGATGGTCCGCGCTGACACGATTTGGTCAGATCCAAACCCGGTAATGGAGGACGTGATAGAGGCCCCACCACCGAGAAAGTAAGGTATCGCGCCCACTGTGTTGCCATTCCCGAGGGCTGGACGGAGTAAGGGTATTAGTTGGGATCGGGAATGATTGGTTAATCTTAGTGACTGCCAGAGATCTAGATATTGTATACTTCGTGCCACGTGGTTTCTCGGTAGTGTATGATCTGTCTTGGCTCCATCATTCTGCATGGACAACAAAATCGATTACAGAATGAGAATAACGCCTGTCAACGAGTAAGCAACCCAGACAGCTGCGAGAATCCCAAGCTTAGGGGGACAGAACCTAATTCTGATTAGCAAATATGACCCAAATATGACCCAAATATGTGTGCATGAATATACTCTTCCGAACTAAGACCAATAAATCCACCCCAAAAGAGCCACTGCGCAATCCAGAGAAGCAGCGGGCTTATGACCGTGGTCGCATACCATTGCACAGATGCTTCTGGCAAAGCCAAGCCGTTTCGGCCTTCAAAGGAGAAAGTCCCATACTGATGCATCGTGTCATATCTTCCCTCGCTACTTCTTGATGGTGTGCCTTCAGGGCCCCTACTGCTGTCCATCCCTTGACTTGCCCTCCTGTCCCTTTGCTTCGCGCGACGTTCATTCGAGAAGGCCATCGGCTCATCCGCGATGTTCGATGAGGTTTGTTTGTGTCTCTGCCCATTTCGTGGGTCGCAATTACCAGATGCAATCAACCAAAACGTGGTCCGTATAAAAGAAATGAGCGTCAGACCAACGATAATAAGCCACATCAGTGCTCCCGCATCCATGCCAGGGAATTCTTGGTCTGCTCCTTGCACGATATCGCGGGCTGCTTCAGGATCCCGGATCAACCCCACGGCACCGACCAAGGTATTCTGTCCAGCTGCCCGAATCGTCTGGCGAATTTCCCCCGCCAAATCCACTTGGTAGTTCCCATGGTGCTGGATGCTTTGCTCTCGGTGATTTCCACCAGAGCTCACGTCCACCAGATCCACCCCAAACTCCGGAAGCAACATGGCAAGCTGAATTGACGATGCCAGATCCCAGCTTCCAGTATTCGCCGCACAGGAGGTCCCGTCCAGCCACTCGGTACCGCTAATGCGAAGAAACAGTGGTACATCATTCGGGATTGCGGCGCGGATAGCAGTGGTCACCTCTCGCACGATCCGGACTTGGTTCTCAAAGCTCCCACCATACCGATCCTCTCGGCGGTTAGTGACCGGACTGAGGAATACGTGTAGCAGATAGCCGTGCGCGCCATGGACTTCAATGATATCTACGCCAGCTGCCACGTCTGTGCGTGCACTTCTCGCAAACGAGGTGACAAGATCCTGAATCTCGCCAATACTCAGATCTCTCGGAGCCCAGTACTGCGTCTGTCCCGGCGCCCATTTAAACTCCTCGCCTCCAGTCGGTGCGACCATATCGTCGGGCCACCCTCCAACGCTCTCGTCAGCTTTAATTGGGATGCCGCGCTCACCCAGTCAGGGAGTCACCACGCTCCCTTTGCGCCCAGCATGCGCCAGCTGAATGCCGATCTTGGCTCCCTGGCTGTGAACCATATCCACGACCCGACGCAACGCCTTGAACTGACCAGGGTCGGTCCCCTCCTGCCAGAGACCGGAGTCGTTGGGAGATCTCCACCCGTTTGGCTGCACCGCGGTCGCCTCAATCATCACTATGCCCACACCTTTCGTGGCCAGATGGCCCAAATGCGCGATGTGAAAATCCGTCAGAGCCCCGACATTCGGGGAGCTGGGCTCGCCCTCGGAAGAGAACATGCACATGGGCGCCACGATGATGCGGTTTTTGAGCGTGACATCGCGGATTTGGAGTGGTTGAAACAGCGTGGGAGTCTTGGGGCCTGGGTCAACCGCTGCACCAGGGTTGTTGACGGGGGTGTAGTATGGTATGCTCGTTGCGCCGATCGCTCTAGGTGATTGGAAGATTGAGCCCATTGTGACTTTACTTCATGGGCGTTCTTCTGGGCTTTGCTGCGCATCCAGTCTTTTTGTTTATGTGATGGGCCCCCCCCATGGGTGATAGGGATACCGGGGATGTGGAGATCCCACGGAGCTCGACTTGAATCGCGCGTATTGGGAGTCCAGGATCGAGTTCACTACATCATGAATGGCCTTGGAAGTGACGAGTCGTAGAGTTACAGAGGACCTTCCTTTGTCATTTTTCAGTTATCTGAGACCCGTGCATTTCGACCGCGCGAATAACTTTGCGGTAGAAGTGGTGTGGGATTGGACAGATCGTAAACCACATGTAATACGGATAGCAAAAACGTACAATTTTCATAACTTTTGGTTTGAAGTAAGACTGGCTATCATCTGTTCAGGGTCTAGTTTGACCGTAAGTCGCTTAAAGCCTATAATTCATGTGCTCAACTACTTGAAAGCTATATAGCGGTATAGAGTCAAGAGCAAAGGCAGGCGGCCAGAAGTCGCTCGATGTTCTCCACCGATGTCACATTTCCCAGAATATGTTGATCGGGACGAACCAGAAGTCCGGAGGCAGGCCTTGAAAGCCCTACGGTAGAGGCCCACGAAGCGTTCAAAACAACAAAGTCAGAGCCCATGCAGAGTGTATATATGATCACCGGGAGGTTTATGGAGCGCACAGCATCGGCCAAAGCTCTAGCTGAATGATCAGACAAAAGCAGCACGAAGCTCATGCCGTCCACAAGATCCAACGTAGACAGCCACTGGCCTGCAACGGAGATCCAGGCATGCACAAGTCGCGACCCAGGCTTGTTGCTCGGCGAATAATAATCGCATGGCTCGTCCGGAACCTCGTCTTCGCCGTAACGATAGCCAATCTGTAATCTGATCGAGTCGAAGTGCTCTGCATTGGCCCGAAGTTCACAATCCAGCTTCTCTTTCACATGGTCCAATCGCCCGAAGCTCTGTATCTACCGGAGGGTGCCGCAAGGCGACCTTCAAGTTCCGCAACTTGACCTGATTCTTCACGCTTTGATAGGCATTTGCGACCGCCACAGGTCGTCTTTTCTCACTGTAGGTGGATAGGATAGCCTCTTCAGCCCATCTCCTTTCCACTGCATGAATCTTCCATGCAAGGTTTTGGGCATCTGCGATGCCGGTGTTCACCCCAAAGACCTCCCGTGGGTGGAAAGGCATCTCCCACGACAAATTCCCGTGGAAATTGCTTTGATTGATAGAATTCCGCGGTGCGGGGCCATGTTGACCAGGCTGTAATTGAGAGGATACCGTACGGCACCTTTTCTCCAATAGCCTAAATAAGTTACGAAGTTAGCAGACTCTCCCAAGCTAAGTAGTCATACGGACACGCACATTGTCTATCAATTCTCGGCAGTAATGCTCAGTAAACTTATTTGGTGACGTAGTCTTTGGGTTATAGTATGTGACAAAGATCCAGTCGTACGCTCGATCATAGCAGATAACTGTGCCGTCGGCGCGAGGGGACGAAATCCACCACAACGTCCCGGGGTTGAAGCGCGTGAGATCAGCGTTGAAGTGAACTGAGAGATGGTGCACCTCTTTTTGAACATACTGAGGTAACGGCGAAAATGGAATCCCCAACAGATCTCGGGCGCGCGAGTTGGCACCACCGCAATCCAGAACGTATGCGCTCTCCACGACCATTAAGGCACCAGTCACCATCTTCCTGATATTCGAAGAGAGGACACCCAGTTCAAGTTGAGAACAGCTTTCCCACTGCACACCCCGGTAGAATGTGATATTCTCGTTGCTTTCGACGGCGCGGATGAGAAAGTCTTCCAGACTGGGCTGGGGTATATTGAACAAGGGCTCCGGGGTGATCTCAAAAGTCTCAGGGCCTTGTCGTTCGTAAGGAAGTGTAGCATGTTCCTTCCCTGCCATTGAAACCACAAAGCGCACTGTATCGCCATCCTCCGGGGATACACCTGACTTCCGTAGTCGTGTGGTGTCGAGGCCGATCTGACGAAAGATCTCCAGCAACCGAGGATTAATCGCATGAGCTTTGGGCTGTCCGGAGCGATGATGATGACGTTCCACAATCATCACTGTCAGGCCATAGCGAGCAAGTAAAAGGGCAGTCGTCAGGCCTGTTGTCCCACCTCCGACGATCAAGACGGATGTTTTCGAAAAGGGGACCAGTGTGTCTCTAATCATGGTATCGTAAAGCTCATGGAGAGGTAGCTCATTGTCCTAGAGCCTGAATTGATTCATGCTACCTGCTTTAAACCCAGTGGCCTTCCATGTCAACTCATGGACAGCAGTCCTATGCGGGCACGTGTTGTCCCGGGAATCATGGGTTGTTCGTCGGGTATCGCCACAGTCTCCACGGAGCACGACATACATGTATGATCAACATGGAATGCCAGTTCTCACCCCGTTTAGATTGCTCACTGTAATCATATTCTCACAAGTACATAAATGTTGGAGAATTTGGTCGCCTATGGCCACAGGAGCCCTTCGCTACGATTAGAATGGCGACCGAATTCGAAACTCGATATACCAATGCGAACATTGCTCCAGATGCTGCCCAATACAATACTGAGCTATTCCTCGACCTGCACGAGAGATTGAGTAACACCGTTTCTTGCGACAGACTGGCCGCCAGTATCGTTGTGAGTACGGGATGGGGAGAGTTTGTCTTGTGGAGCTAACGTCTTGCCCAGATCGCTATTCTATGTGCACAAGGCCGCGGCGATGCTGTGGGCCGCTTGGTTCAAGATGTCACGAGAGGTAAAATCGTGGAGGATATACGAGCCCTCTTTCCGGCGGTTAGGGAGGCAATTACCATCTCCGTGCCATTCGTGGGCCTACCCAATGGCATGCCAGCTTGTTTTGGACTGGTGAATGAGTTCCAGCAGTGGGGCATAGAAGAGCCCATCCCAATGGATCACTTTCCTGGCCAAGCCCGAGCGGGTCCGTCGATCTCTCGTCACCATTGACCTAGTGCACCTAATAGTGGCAAGTATACAGTATACTCTGGAGTCCGGGCAATACGTAGCGATCTGCAGTTTCAGCCACGCCCGAGTTCACAAAGGTTCAGAGAATACAAGGCTACTAGTTTTGCTTTTTCGGTGGAGCATAAATAGAGCTCATATCGCACCAATTTCCACCTGTATTCTCAGCATCCTACAACCCTCCATTCAATCTCTCATTCAATTCATCGATCCATTCATAAACATGGCCAACTTTAAGGTATTATCCATCCACGCATAAATAACTAAAACACCAATACTTAGTAGCTAAACTTCCACCTCTAGCTCCCTACCCTTTTCCTCATCGCCAGCTCAGCTCTCAGTCATGCGGGAAGCTCATTCTACTCGTTGTATGCCTACTCTGACGCTAAGTGTCAAACCGAAATCTTCAGCAGTGGCACTGGCAGTTTCGATTTGTGTGTCGACATGACCAAAGAACAGCTCCGGTCAGTTGAGTTTGGGCCTGATGCAAGCGCGATTAAGTGCCCTTCCGACTCTGCCGTCGTCCTCAGTGTGTATGGTGAGCCGGAGTGTAAAGGAGATGGCATCACTTTTTACGATCTCGAAGGCTGTCTTCCTCTTAGTAAAAACCATACCTTGGTCACTGCTGCATCATGGCACGCGCGGTGCGCTCCCCGCCCAAGCCAGACTCCTTGAGGGTAGTTGTTGGTAAAGAGGTGATATTCTAGGGATAATTAGAAGTGGTTAGATCTTTACAAGTCTGGATGGACAATCGATAGTCTAGTGCCAGTAATAGGGGATGTAATGTATATATATGCTCTCTCACCATGGAACAATAAATGTCTGATATAAGCCATGCTATGGAAACGATGTAAATGAGATTCTAATCTCTACTCGAGACTTACTGTCAAGTCCTTGTTTTATACACTTTAGCCTTGTCTAGTAAAAAGTGAGCGGATACTGCATGAGTATCGTAACATTGTCGAGTCTCGGAGGGTAAGGATCTGCTTCAGCAGTACGATGATTGCCATGCATCTTGGGGCAAATTTCGATGGGTAGTGGGGCTGACTATTGGACCTCGTTCGTCTTGGATCGCAAATCTATTGAACTATCAGTCGAAGCGGGTCGTGTTTACGGATCCACTTCACATGAACATTCATGACTTCAGCTGCGCTAGTCTCTGTAGAATTAATTCAGTAGTATGGCTTCCGCTCTCTGTTACGTTGGAGAAAATGTATAATTAGATCTCAGTGTCCCGACCAAACTTTTTTTTACAATAAAAATCAACATCCACGATATCTGATCAGAACTAACCAAGAAAATCAAACTACCGCATATTTTCACTATGGTCAAATTCCAGGTAAGATGTCTATCTATACATAGGCTCTCGACGAAACGACTATCGGAATCTTACAATCCAACTCACGAATTTCCTCTAGGTTCCCATCCTCCTCCTTATCGCCAACGCAGTTTGCACCCTGGCAGCAACGAAACCGGAAATCACTACTTTCAGAGATACGCAGTGTAAAAACCCTGGCACTGCTGAAGACGCTACTGAGCTAGACAAGTGTTTCACTGTGACTCGTTACGCCACCAGCTCCGTCAAGCTTTCCTCTGATCCGTCAGTGCCGAAATGCCCCGATAACTCCGCGCCGGTCGCCATACTTTTTGCCTCTCCCTGGTGTTCAGGGGATTCTCAAAGCTTCCCCTCGAATATCACGGGATGCCAAACAACAAATACCACTGATTCTGTGTTCGAGTCGTGGAAGTTGCAGTGCCCCAAGGTATCAGAAAAGAAGCCCATTTACCTGGAGACCTTCTATGACTCCAGCTGCGACATTGCTGAATCAAATACCACAGCCACTGCGGTGGACGAGTGCGTGTCTGTTGAGTCCGAGCACACACGGGCGTATAGTCTGATAGGGTTGCACGAAGATGAGAACCTGTGCAAGAACATGACCGCCAAATTGATACTGTATACCGAGGGTAATTGCACGGGTGGAGCGCTGTCTCAGCCGGAGTATAACTATCAGACGGGTTGTAAATCAATGGAGGAAGTTAACGTGAAGGCATGGAAGATCCACTGTGTTTGATGTTTACGAATGAATGTTTCGTCTCAGGGTCGAGGGATAACAAGCTTTTGTTGTTATATATCTGCATTCCTATAACGTTCCGGGCCAATTATATATGTCCTTTGTCATGGAATCGATAAATAGGAAATACCCTGACTCGAATATAGGAAGCCATGGGTTTTTTCTGCCTAAGGCTCATACACTTTGAATTCTCAGTCTATTTTAGCAAACGGCTAGTGAGGAGAATCCTATTTGATTGTCGGAGTAGACCGACAGTTCGGTATCCGCCCTAATCCTGTCGATCTGTCCCGTTCTGTCCCGTTCTTTCCCGTTCCTTCTTGACTATTGAATTGTGTATCCTTTCTAGAAGATCGCATGCTACTATTACTAGATAGGGCGCCCACTATACATTCAACTTTAGCCGCTCCATCACCCCGTCATGCGAGGGTAGCGTACTAGCAGAATCTTACCGGATTTGTAAGGAGTAAAAGATACCCCTCATTGTTTTCTCAACCTAATAATTATAGTTTCAGTGGCTTAGCTAAGCAATACCATATAATAAAACATTCTTATGGACAATCTACAATAATAGTTGATAAATTCTATTTTACAGGACTTCTCAGCTCTGTTAGCTAAACAAAATTAAGAAGCTGAATTTCTTTTAGCTAAAAGTTGAAGCTCCACAAGAATAGGTAATAGGCATTATTATTTCCATATTTTAAGATGGCATCGTCAGCAGGTCTATCTAGATATTGAAGGTGATTGTCTAGTAAACGACTACTTGGCTGAGACGAAAACACATTCCAATATAGAGTTAACTGAATCCCTTGTTAATGAAGGGATATAGTATATAATAATAATATAATTTCTTGATAATCGGCTGGATATGCTGTGGATTAATTGAGGGCTGGGCTGAGAAGTGGATATATGGGATTTATTGTGGCTTGCGTCGAATAATAAGCGAAAGTAAATATCAGTACTTGGAGACCCACACATGAACTCGGAATCCATGTCAGGATCGTTGCCAATGGGATCGTTGACCCCAGGTACAGGAGACATCCAAGTCTGCGTCCGAATATACACATCCATCGAGTTCGCTACTTTGGCCAATTGGGCAACAATCTGAACCCTAGAAGAGCCAATGCCAATATTTGCCACCCTCTTCCCGGCAAAATCATATTCTTGATGCCAAATTGCTGAGAGAACAAGCTTTCCATTGAAGTCTTGAAGCCCCTCGATGCTTGGCTATTTCTATTTGCTAAAACCATTCTGTTAGCGCAATGGGTGATTGGGGTATTCATCGTCGGAGTGCTGACTTCAGAACTCCACCAGCATTGATAAACTCATCAACTCCGTCTTGGATAATCGTTCTGTCAGGTGTTCACACCCCAATAATCCATTTCGACTGCTCTTCATGTATTCGTGAATCTGCTCTGGGGTAGCATAGTAGTTCGGCCAATTTGGATTTTGAGCAAAGCCGTAGACGTAGTTATGGACCGGGATATCGCACTTGCAACGAGGATACCTACATATATATGTAGTCAGCTTCATCTCTTAAACATTCAATCACAAGACAGGACCACACTCGCATGTAGCTGTAGACATACCGATTCTCGAGCCAGGTCACCCCAAGATCATTATTACGCTCATAGATTACTAATTCGGCATTCTTATCTCTCCTCTGTTCATCGTACACGATACCCATCATACGGCCCGAATATGCAGCATCCATACACACCCAGTCGGATAAGACGTCTGGTCCGGATCGGTTACTCGACAACTTTGTAGCTCACATCTTACTCTCCGACGTTAGTGGCTCTATAGCCATTGTATGATGCATCATACCCGTTGGATTCGTCGGATAATAACATAGCAATGAAAATATACCAAGCTAAACTTCCAGGACGACTGAATAATTAGGCAAGCCAAGTATTCGACACATAAGGAGCTACACCCTGTTATATCATAGTATATATAGTCCTGCGAATTATCTACACTTTGTCCCGAATCTTCGTTCATCCCATGGATGTGAT
This sequence comes from Aspergillus caelatus, assembly GCF_009193585.1. NCBI lineage: Eukaryota > Fungi > Ascomycota > Eurotiomycetes > Eurotiales > Aspergillaceae > Aspergillus > Aspergillus caelatus. The sequence continues at coordinate 73,300 of NW_022475382.1, forward strand.
CCAACACTGGGGGTCACAGACCATGCCGAGGCGCATCTCGGGATAACGAAGTAAAATGATGACCCACGGATGAAGTTGCGAACAGCTACAAAATAATCTTACCTGTGAAAGTGTCCTCTCTGGTTCATCTCATTTCCATAGCATCAATCTGCTTCATAGCGCTGAAGCCTGGTTTTGGGGTATCCTCCAAGGTGAAAGCATTGACGTGTCGCCAAAACGTGCGCCCATCCCACTTAACAGATAATTTTTCTTCCACAGCGAACTCAGCAATTAGATTACCAATTTAGTGTGTTTTACTGGGTAAGCAGGATGACTATTGTAAACTCTGTAACATATGCCACTGTAGCCTTGGGACTTGTAGCAACTCGATGGCGTTTATAGACGTCTTGTGAGGCAACCAAGTCCTTTGCAAGCCTTGGCTTTATGTTCATTGGCTCAGCCGAGTCCCGTCAAACGCTTCTTCAAATCACAGTCCTGGACTTCAGGCTTCTATTTTCAACAGAAAGCTCGGTAAAGATCACTGGCTCTTTTTCTCATAGTCGAGCATATTCTCGAGGTTGGAGCACCAGAAACATCACAGCCGACCACGAATGGACTGGAGATTTGTCTCGATAACAGGCGATTCCCGGCGGATTACCTTTCCACTTCTTGTCCGCACAATTGAATCAAGGAAATACACACCACCAGTAAGCCATTTGTGAGGCGCAAAGTGAGATTTGATCATCTGGGCAAGGTATTCCTTTGTCACGGCAGCTGTCTTGCGAACCACAAATGCCCGTGGGTACTCTCCTCCATTCCTAGATTATCATTCCGTTAGAAAAGAGTACCTCCAATTTGGGATTTATATGTCGAATGAATCAATGCATTAATTGGAGCGGAGTATACTCACATTTTAGCTCCAATGACTGCTGCGTCAGCAACATCTGAGTTGGTAAGAAGATACTGCTCGAGCTCAGCAGGAGCTACCTGAAGACCTTTCACCTTTATCAAGTTCTGTTGGATCTTATTTAATGTATGTCTCACGGCGGTGTAGTCACAGCATAACTGACCTTCAAGGGGTCCACAATATAAATACACCCTCGCTCGTCAATGTACCCGATGTCACCAGTTCTCAGCCATCGGATTCCACCAGCCACGACTATAGCTTCTCTGGTTGCCTTTGGGTTCTTGTAATACCATTTCATAATGTTCGGCCCAGTGACCCATATCTCCCCAACAGTAGCACCCGCAGGGGCAGCGCCACTGAAATTGCGATCATCCAGACGTTCGATCCTTGCCGCACGGTTTGGATTCAGCCATCCAATAGATCTTCCGTCGTCTTCATCATCTGGGGCAAATCCTGTAACCGAGCAAGTTGACTCTGTCATTCCCCCACCCTGCTTGACCGATACGCCGGATCGAATGTATATCCCTTCAATGATGCGGCCAAGATCAGGGCTTAATGGTGCTGATCCACTGAGCACTGTCTGAACAGCTTGCAAGTTGTAGATCGAAGGATTCGGTTGCTTGGCAATGCTTGCCATGATGGCCGGGACAGTCGCCATGAACGTTACTCGGTATATGTCCATATACAACAAGTATTTCTGAACAGAGAAGGATTTCATGATAAAGACTTTGGCCTGAAGTATGGCTGCATTGACACAATAATACGCTTGCCCCCATATACCTAGTTAGCACAGTTTGTTAGTAGCAATGGGGAGGCCAGCAGGTCTCACATATGCATGGTACATGGGAAGGGGTGCCAGCCATCTCTCTCCTGAGATGTCGAGTCTTGCTTTCCGGTCCTTTCTTTTTTGAGTCTTCGGAGCGAGAAGACGCTTTTCGAGAAGCTGAGAACAATTTGCGACAACGTTGTAATGTGTTAGTTCTACGCCCTTGGGTAGGAGGTGCTGTGGATTGGATATTGGATATTGGATAGTTATATTTCAAGTTCAACGAGTCGGATTATACCCAAACATATATCTCCTGTTTATGCAGTATGACCAGACTGTCATGTGTCAATCCCGGGACCAACAAGTCCACACTGGCAATCTGACTCTACGCTACTACTTAGTGAGTTATCAGCCATAGATCTTTGCAGATGTAAACTCCTAGATGCGGATATACTCCCCACTCATCTGGATCATCCAATGCATATTCGAGAATCTCCTGATACGTCTGACCATCCACGTTCTTTGCTTGCTGATTTGCACCCAGTTCACACAACTTTTGTATTGCCTTGTGGTGACGGTTTCGCGCTGCTTTGTGTAGAGGTGTCTCGTGAAGAAGACTATCTCTGGCATCGATGAACACATTATGTTCCATCAGAAGTTCAATTCCCGGGATCCAATTTGCAGCAGCAGCTAGATGTAAAGGAGTCACCCTTTCAATCATGAGTGCATTGGGATCAGCACCCCTCTCTAGGAGTATTTTCAAGGAGTTGAGTCTCCTACATGTGACGGAAAAGTGGAGGGCGTTCTTTCCTTCGGGCTGTATTGTGGGAGTTTCCAGGAAAGCTCCGTGGTCGAGCAAAAGTTGCAGTATTTCTATGAAATCCCCACTGACTGCTCCATGTATAGGTGCGTAGCCTTTATTCAAGGAATCAATTAGCTTTCGGAGCATTCGGGGATTGCTTGAGGGTAAACACTAACGTCGTGGTAATTCCGGGTATTCACACCCACCCCTTTCGATAGCAGTACTTTAACAATGTCGGTATACCCTTGCTGACACGCCGCTGACAGTGGAGTATTACCGCACGTCGTTCGCACTTGAGCGTTGGCCCCACGCTCTAAAAGCAACTTGAGGATCTCTAGCTGGTTATACCTCGCTGCATACCACACTGCCGTCGCACCACTTTCTTTATAGGGGTTTCTACCGCCTGCCCAGCCACTGACACTCCACTGGCGAGCTGACACGGATGCACCGCATTCAAGGAGAACTTTTATGATCTCCACTTGTCCCTTTTCGACCGCATGGGACAGTGCCGTACGGCCTTTCTTATCGCGTGCGTCAACGTGAGCATGTTGCAAGATGGCTCTTAAAAGCAACACACCGCCATGAGAGATAGCGACCTTGATTTGCTCAGCCGCCTCGGGGCCAGAAGGCAGATCAGCCGCGCGTGTTTCCGCGGAAGTAATTGAGTACCTAGAAGACGCATTGAATCCATCGTTTGAGGCGGCAGCAACTATCGATGCAGCATAGTTGGTCAACGATGATCCGACGTCCGTATCAAAATCTCGACTTTTTGGGTGAGGTGTCGTCTCGGAGCCTGTAATTAATTTCAGCGAGAGCAGTCTAGACTCATTGATTAGTACCTGCAAAGTGATTGGGGGGAAAGGACGGACGGAGATATGCTCAGCTGCCCACATACAAATTTCACATTTCCCATGGCATTATCAAAAGTGGACTTTGTACGTTCCAGCTCCATTGTCAATCCAAAGACTTCTTTTCGTCTCCAAAACCACAACATTCTCATTCGCGTCCCACCGGCAGGTGGAGAATCCACACCATGCGTCTTGGGACTTGGGGATGATGCCTCGACTTTGAGATATGGTTCCATCTTCTGCATTATCCGATTCAACGCTTCATTGCAGTTCGCTATGGGGCTTTCCAGAGTCAGAATAGCGTCGCTTATCTCTGGATCGGCGTTGACAATATCAGAGAAAGTGGGGCTGCTCAATGATCTCGCGAGTCTGTCCACTTGTGTCTGAAACGCTGCGATATCACGGTTGATCGCATTGATCTCATTGGGAGCGTTTTGAATGATGGAAAAACAATCGTGGGCTTTGATAGCAGTTTGACCGGCCATCTGCGCCACTTGCAGTATGGCAGCTGCAGCACTGACCGCCTCCATAGTTTTTTCGGTGCGCTATCCTGCCTTCTCACAGCGATCAAATTTAGGTCCAGGGAAGATGTAGAAATCAAAAGATGGGAATTCTGAGATCAATTTAAATGTCGCCCTCACGGAGGTCGGGAAAGATTGCGACTCAGCTGCAATCCGGCGAGGCGGTGCAGCAGACAGTGATGATCGGTAGATATTATGTCGAGTTCGGAATCTACATCAATTTTGAATCTTACTGTATCCTTCGGGATCGCCATATTGTTTACGTATTACTGGTTAGCTCTCGATAGTATAAGCACAACCCTCTGTAGCATAAGTCGTGAGTAGTACAAGGGCTGCAGCACCGCACAAGGGAATGAAGGTTAGAGGGTAACATAGAACATATCGAACGGAGAGTATAGACAGAAGACCATGTCAGACCCCCAAAACTCCCAATTGGTTCTATGTGATTATGACGATGGTTAATCGTTCGGGCACAGCCATTACCAATGCCAATCTGCCCACATGCCCTAAAATAGTTTGGCGAATCTTGGGTTCCTTCTCCCCAAATAAAAGTCGCAAAATCGTGGTGCTACGATTGTCCTCCAAAGTTACTGGAATTGCCAGGGGAAACCTGTATTTCTGAGTGCGCGGCGACTGGACACGAAAGACAACCCCGGACCATCCCATCTGAGGGTGGTTGGAAAGAATGGTGATGATCGGCATTCCTTCCCTCCTTCAGCCTCATCGTAATATCGATATCTTGGCACTGGGGGCCAAAACGAGCAACTGGCCAATGCGAAACGATATAAAAACGGGCCTGATCACCAGGGAAGGGGTTCGGGCACTCGCTTGCCCGATGATCTTCAAATTAGAACCTTTCCCGTTAAACCACTAGTCAGACGGATGATGTCCAATGTTGAGGAGCTGTGGCTGTGGTTTCAGGGATGAGGGACCCTTGACGGGCTGAGGACAGCCTCACATTATGCAGGCAGCGCCAGTCCCTGATCCAAAGACACCTCTAACCCTCACTCGATCGCATGGGATAGGCCTGTCTTACAATGGATCATGGTTTCCCTACCTTCAACCTATCCGGCAACACTCTAAATTCCTAGAATACTGTCCCCTTCAGTGACAGACTAAGGTTAATTTCTTTTTAACCAGTAGATCATTACGTTGATGCTAAGGACAATCCGCGTTTTCGAGTCTGATTTCACCCAATCAACAGACACTACCCTGAGCTACTCCCCGACCGACCCTCTGACGGGAAAAATACTTGATCCACCACTTAGTGATCATGGCGTGTATCTCTAGTGAAAGGTGGGTCAGTTCCTACTTCCGCCGTCATTGTGCTATACCTCGTGGGCTTCCGGGAGCAACCACTTCCACGGAACTAACGTGGGCGCGTCTTGAAGGCCTTGAGTCCCACCATACCCAATTCCCATGCAAGTAATTTCGGGAAAGACTCCAAGTGACCGAGATGGAGAAATGGGATGTAATCCAGTGTATACATAAAGGATGCGGATTTGGGAGTGTGATGATGCGCAATCGTGGTTAAGTCACTTAAAGGCAACACACCGTTGGCCATATGCAATACAATCTTCCACCGACCTGTCAGCCCAAATAGGCATGCGGATCATTCTACTATGATGTTCATCGTTTGGAGAGAATCCACATTCGGATATGGACAAACAATACTAGTAGAAAATGTTTATTAATGTTACTTTGCTGTATCCCAGATGCGGACTGTGCAATCTCGTGATGCCGACGCAAAAGTCTAACTATCAGAGGTAAAGATAACGCATGTGGTCGCTGCTGTATGCCCTTTCAGAACCCTTCTGGCCCTTAAAAGTCACGCTGTCCCAGAGGTTCATCCAGTAGTCGTGGGCTTTGTAGTCGCCCACGATGGATACCATAGTACGGCTATCGGGCGGGAAAGCAGCGGTCTGCCGTATTCGCGGGAAATTATCTTCCTGTAAATTCCGCTACTGGTGTCCCATGATATTGTCTCAGCAGAATAGAATATTGATGGTATGCTGTCCTTGTGACCTTCAAGTGCCATTATCCAGCCATTGTTGGTTGCATTGCTTTCCATATGTCTGTTTGCACTGTTTAGATTTATGAAGGCTGAAAAAGTACGACAGTCTTGGCGAAACGTGTACCCCGCATTGGACATGATACGGGATATCTCAGGGGAGGGGAATTGATCCGACTACGGTATGAGAGCTACATCATTGTATGGAGTATTATAAGTACGGAGGAAATGTATTTGTGGTTTGATGTACGCCAAACGTTGCTCGGAAATGGAAACGAACGGGGAATATACGTGGGAACAAACTTACACGGGCCGTTGTTCAATTGGTTCGACGAGGGCAGTTAACGAAGTCGAGTATGTTCTTCGTGATATTTTTACGAGGACAGCCGTTCGAGTGCGCGATGTTCGAGCGGCGCTAGTGTTTGCCATCGAGGTATTCGAAGATGTTGCGCAGGAGGTGTACCATCTTCACTTGGTGGCACGGGGAGTGCCGCATGGGCGGGGAATTGAAGATGTGCTGGATGGTGAGCGGCGCTTGGATGTGTCTTCTCCTCTTCATAAGAGAACGTTTTCCAACTTCTTTCGAAGTGCATTCGGCGAGGCAGTACGCATGGCCTATGCGCGTTTGGAGTTGATGTACTCCCAGCCCATGGAAGGTAGTGGGGTCTGTATGCTGCTCTTCCAGCGTGGAGCTGACGATTATGTTCGTCGCAGAGTGATGAAAGATGCTGCCCCCCCGGGCGGGTATCGCGAGGGTCGGTATAAGTATCTTGGTGTGCAGCACGGTGTTCGGCAGGTCGACGTGACTGACGTGAGTGCACCACCGTACATGTTATATCTTATGCTAATATCAAGTAATTTAAACAGTTGGCGGGCTTACTGCAGAGATCTCTTGATTTACAATGACAATAACGGTAGTCTACATTATATCTTTCGCTGGTAGTGAGGACGTTTAACACACGCGGTGCCCGGGAGAATTAGCCCTAGGCCATAAGTTCCAGCCAAGGGTTGGCATACCTTGGTACTATTAGGCTAACTAAAAATGCCCATACCACTTTTTGCAACTTCAGTTTCTGGTGACAACTAGTAAGCAATAGAATATGGTTGGTTACAAAGCGTCAAGTCTTGGACAAAATTAGACTTCTCTTTATTTCTCGATGATGTTGGGATCCACTTCTCTGCATAGGCACTAAAACGGCGTTGGAATGCTTAGATGCTGCCGTGACGATCCTGCACATTAAGGCCAGGTTCAATACTGCAAAGAAAGTTGGTTCGACCATAATAGCACCGCTTCTTCAACTTCATATCCGTGTGTTTGGCTGAGCCGTCACTAATTAGTCTCCTCTCCCCCGCGCGAGCAAGAAACTACGTGTCTCAATATGGAGTTCAATTTCTTGCCTATCCAGTGCTTTTAATTCTTGCAGTGTTTGTCGGGCAGACTTGCGTACTCCATCACCCGCACCTGTGCCGAGCTTCTCCAGACATGGTTCCTATTCTAGCCGAGTAATGCCCTTCCATCGGACTTCCAACGCAATTGATCCTTGATCTTTTCCTGAATATCCGGATGACACTGTAACGAAGCCAGTTGGGATACTTTTGTATCTATGAAGTTGTGTATGGCGCTTGAGATATTCTCTGAAATCAGTTCAAGACGATGCTCATTTTCTGTTTGACAGGCCCCCAATAGTTGCTCGATGTCAACTCGATTGCGACTCGGCATCATCCATTTAACCTTGGAGTGCGTCGTCGCTGCCACCTCGTATCCTTATGGTTATCTGCGTAGTCACAAACGCCCTTAATGATCACATATGGGAGAATGCCACAGACTCCGGCCCCTTCCATTTCGAACTCAATGACTCCTTATGCTTCTGCTAATCTATCACGGTGTTTCCCCGGCTTCATCACAGTATCGCCACATGCCACCAGTCCAATATGCACAACTGGAGCAGTGGATTCGGATTTCGTGTCGTTCGCGAATGACAGGATTTCCTGCGCACATAAGGCTCTTACAATCTTTCAGAAGGGCCATTTCACACACAAGATCACTACTTGACGGGCAGTCGGCACATACGCACGTAGTATCATTTTGATAGTGCCTATGGCGATAGGAATCCTCAAAGAGCACGTCATGCGCAGTCCTGGGGTGCTGCCATGTGGGATTCTGCGCCTGAAGACTCCGCAGATTATGAGATAGCCCCTTTTCCAATTCCCTCCGTGTTTCGCGCAACTTCAGACTAAAGATCACAGCTCATATATCGCGATTTGGTCGTATAGGCAAATCTTGTATGTTTCCTTTCGGCCTGAACCCATCTGGATATTGCCGTCCAAAGTCATACTCGACGATGCAATCACTGACAACATCTCCCAGGATAATCTCCGCTCAGTTTGACGCCGTGCTAGACGGAAACGGCACAGCACCGCAGATTCCGACCACCAGAGCGAGCTTTAGGCCGGGAAAGCTGATGCACAAGTTAGATGCGACACCAGTCGCACTGACCTTTCCCATGCCGGGCATCTGACTCAATACTACATTGTGCAGGCCAATTCTGCTATTGGCATATACGTTGACGTCTCCAGGATGGATCCCGCAGATTTGGCCCGATTTTGTCGAAGGTCTCGTCGAACGGCGCGAGGACCGCGTCGCACTCAACTGGGAGAGCGCAGATGATGGCGATCTTGAACTCATCGCGCGTGCTCGGCCGCATGTTAGTTTACGTCGTGCGCCAACTTTAATCCAACATCGACCGCCCTTACCGTTCCTAAAGTATGGTGGATGCCATCTCAAGGAGGGAGGCATCAAGGGTTCATGCGATCATTTCCAGAAGTCTACACGCAAGTCTGTCGATCTATGTAACGCGTCATGAGTAAGATTGTCAGCCTTGTGACCGCTTCGCTTACTAAGTAGATTAGAGTTGTGATCGGGTCGGTTTAAGATCTACGACCCGACCCAGCCCGGGTTTTCAGCTGGTACCCGATCCTATGCTTGAATAGGTTTGTTATTGCTGACTAAGCACATATCTTACCTATATAGGTCTAGTAGACGGGTTGACTGGGTTGTCGGGTTGAACGCAGTGCATTGTCATTTACTTTACTATGGATTAACCAGTGGTATTAAATCATTTTTATATATATAGATTGCATTAAATATATAGAACGAGATGTGTACTAAATCTATAAACTAAGTCTTCAAAGTATCTAGGAATCCTGAGATCAGCAGAAATCTTAACTTCTTCAATTTTTCAACATGTGCCTTCATTATATATTCAGGTAGAGAGGCGGACCTGGACCTTCCCGATGGCATCATCTACAGCAATCAGCAAGACGCTGGAAGTTGAAACCGCCCGTGAATTCCTCCTCGAGTTCAGACCTAGGAAGCCGACGTAGCTCAGCAATGGTGCCGACATTCTTGCTTGCTGTGTAGTTCAAGCCTTGTGACAATACATAAGTTTGTGTCTTGTAGCCCTCAGCAAGAGAAGCGGCCAAGGGACTATGAGGGTCATGGACACCATTTTGAATGATTGAACCCTTAATGACGCCCTTAGTGAGAGGGCTGTGAAAATAAACCAACAGAACTGTTTGAAAAGCGATGCTTCGGTTTTCACATTGTTGATGATGGTTAATTTATTATCCCGCGCGATTCTTGCAATGATGCCAAAGGTTTAAAAGAAAAGTCTGCTTCGACATAAGTTGAGTAGATGCCGCGAAAGTACCACTATATATATGTACTAAAGAGCCAGAGGCGTTCTCCTCAATATGCATAGAGAGGGAGAAATCTATTTACCCATCCACTTCCGAGTGCAATGACATTCTCGAGTGCCTTAGTAGCATAGACTTCAGGGTATCCCATCGACCTGTACAGAAACTATAATTTCCTGAGGGTCGATTTTGCCGGCATCCCATGGTTAGTAGAGTCAATTATTATTTGCGACCCTGAGGGTCTCCCATAGGGTTGTTCACGGGTCTGAGTCGGGTGGGGTTTAGCGGGCAACCCAATCCACTCTAGGTAGAATAGTGGTTCAGGATCGCACTGTGACACCGAATTCTGTCACAAAACCTGCCATCTATTTCCGGTGGCGTAGGTACTATCACAAGATCAGCACTTCAGCTGAGCGGCAACCGCTGTGCTGGAGATAGGATTGGTGTGCTGCTCTGCCATTAACCCATCACATCGAGATCTTCGCGCTCGTGGGTGACTATTAACCAATGCATGAGCCATGATGAATAAGTCGAGCTGAAAGCTGCATGCATATATTGCATCATATGCACGATTTGACTAGGATTGCTGTGGTTCCAATGATGCGTAGCTGAAGATGAGTGGGACTGGTTGTCAACCCGTGGTGACGTGGTTTACCACTATCGCCAACTTGGATACCGCTTCACAGAATATTAAGGCAAACCACGCATTGCTTCATATAGCAGACTTGTATTCTGCTACCAATCCCTATTGAATATCGGTCATAAAAGTACTGCATCTTCTTTTCGTCACTGTTTTCACTCCTTCAGCCACCATAGCAGGATGGTCGAGGGTTCACGACCTAGGCGTTGGCGGGGTAGACATAATAGCGTAATTTGCCCAGGACGCTAAATGATGGAGTTAGCTCGTTGTGCATAAAGGGTGGGTAGATCGCCAGCGCGGTGAGCAGCGGAGATACGAGAAGAGTCCACAGTCAAAGAAGTCCTTAAAACTTGGCATAATGGAGAGAATTTGCCGTGTAGATAGGTTTAATCACAATAAACCGACTTGGTACGAGTTCTGACTTTCTATCGTAGACCCTTACCACTAAAGTCAGTGTAAAGTATCTATATACCATTGACCAGAATATGACATACATCAACACCGTGTCATGCATCTCAATCACACCGCTACATTCTTTGCTTGATTTCCCCACCCACAAGAAGGATCTAAGCACCGTCCATCATCCGCTGTAAGGTATCCTCGATCGAGATTCAACATATCTACCCACCCAGTCCTACAATACGCCCGCTCAAAGCAACGGTCAACATGACTCAATCAACGTCATTTCATCTGAACAGTTATCTGTCTGCTGGCCCAGAGCCGCTCCGCAAGCCGGCTCCCAACGCCCCGCACATCCTCGTCATCGGTGCCGGAGTCACCGGTCTAACGAATGCCTGGCATCTTCTCGACGCAGGCTATCAAGTAACCATTGTATCGAAGGAATGGGCCAGCTATGGACGCACCCAGCGTCTCACATCCCAGGTTGCTGGAGCATTATGGGAGCTTCCACCCACGCAATGCGGTGGAGTAAGACTTACCGACCAAGAGCTTAGCGAAGCGGATCTGAAGACGGCGCAGAGATGGGCGCTGGAGAGCTATGCCATCTACAAGAAGCTGGCGGCGAATGCGGAGCTCGCCAGAGCGTTCGGGGTGCGGATGCCATTCTGTGCTTCGTTTCACACATATCACGTCAAGGATGATGAACCTACGCATGCCAAAATGGAGGTTGCGCGGAAGCTGGCCCCAGGACAGTTTCATTGGGGGGTGGGATTGGCGAGTAAGTACGGAGTTGATGTTAGTTCGAATGGGGGGATGAAGGATGCGTATGAGCATCCTGCGCCGGTGATCGATACCGATGTCGCGATGGCTTTCCTGATGCGGCTGGTTAGGAGTAAAGGTGCGAGGATGCAAACTGATAGCATTGTGGGGGATCTGCGTGACCAGGAATCGCACCTGTTGAGGATGTATCGTGCCGATGCGATTGTGAATGCGACTGGACTTGGAGCTCGAGAGATTGCCTCCGACCAGGGGGCCCATTCATTACGAGGAGGCATCTTGCGAGTCATCAATGATGGATCGGACTTTCCGAAGATTGAGAGTTCCATCATCGTTGCGGCGGATGAGGACGCAGATGGAAAATACATTGACATTGCATTCATCGTGCCGCGAAGTGATAATATATTGGTTCTTGGGTCCATCGAGCAAGCCCATGAGATGAATCTCGATCTCACGCCCGACTCGCCTGTGATCAAGGCGATGCGCAAGCGATGCGAAGACCTGGTGCCTGTTCTGAAGAATGCGCGACTGGATCCTCAATATCCATTCGCACAGGGACTGCGACCTTATCGAAACTCAAAGATTCGGGTCGAACGCGAAGGAAGAAAGACCCTAGGTGGACAAGACAGTCGAATCATTCATTGCTATGGACACGGTGGGGCAGGATGGTCGCTCGCATTTGGGACCAGCAAGGCGTGTATGGAGGTGGTGGAAAGTGTAGTGAGGAACTATTCTTCTCGTCTTTAGTCTATTATCCTGGGATGGGAATACCCAAGACACCAGTATATTTCCTACTTGAGCTAAAAGAAAGTATGGAATTTTACAATAGCAGTAGATGTGCAGTATACCAAATCTGGCCTTTGATAGGCTTAGATTTGAACGGTATTACGACTTCAGTATATGTCTTTATATATAACAAACTTAGCCAGGCTCCTTAGCTTGAAGATTACATGTAACACAGCCTTGCAACCCCCCACCAACCATTTGAACCACTAAAACACTCTTCAGCTCGTTAAAGAGATGATTCGAGATATACTGGCCTCGTGTTCTCTGCCCATGTCGCTAAAGCGTGGTCTTCCGCATCCCATCCCCACAAAAGCTTCTGAGTTTCTGCATCAGCCCATTTGTCCGGGTTGGCTGCACTAGTCATGCTCGCAAGGAACTGTTCATCGCGGGCCTCTTGTTCGGGACCGTCGGGAAGATGCAAAATGGTACGGTTGGCCATTCCCGATTGCTGGATCCCCTCGGCACGTGGTTTACGGGACATCTCATAGACACGAAGAGCCTCAGGAATGGCATGCCGAGAGGGTATAACAGATAGGAGAATAGCTAAGGCGGCCGCATCCTCAACAGCTTGAGCGGCACCTTGCGCAACATATGGCCTGGCTCTAGGTTAGCTTTCACGTTCTTGCGGGACAACTTCACAGAAGGGACGGGTGCTCCAAGACTTACAGCATTGGATGACAGGCATCCCCAAGCAGCGCGACACGGCCTTTCGTCCACGAATCTAGGCTTGGGTAACTGCACAGCTTCCACTCTAGGACCTCATCTTCTTTGACGAGATTGAGGAGCTTCAGCACCGTTGTGTCCCAGCCATGGTATTGACGCAGCATACTCTGCCTGGACGCCGTAGTAGTCCAAGACTCTTCCGCGTCATGGTCGTCCGGATGAAGTAAGACAATATTGAACAGCTCGTGGTTGCGCACGGGATACGCGATAATATGACGATGTGGCCCAACCCAGCGAGTAGCGATGGGATTATCGAGCAAGGCTTTCAACTCTGGGTCCTTCTCCATCACCTCTCGTGACAACATGATGCGATAAGCTGCATCCCCCGTCGGAATGGGCGGCATTGCCGACGACCCCAGGATCTCCCCGCGGAGCACCGATTTGATTCCGTCGGCTGCCACCACCACATCACCCGTTACCACCGTGTCATCCATGAGCGTGACGGCAGCTGGGTGATAGCATTTGATGCCTGTGACACGGGAGTTTACTTTCAGCTGAACATTCTCCAGCGCCAGAGCCTTGGTGATGAGCGCGTTATGTAGATCGGCACGATGCACCACAGTCTGGTGTCCGTAAGCCTTATTAACAGGCATTGTGCTTAGGACGCTACCATCCTTCCAGCGGCGAATGGTGATATTTTCGAGTGCGATGTCCTTTGCATGTACCATGGAAGATACTCCCCATCCTAGCGGGAACCACCCCAGTCAGGAAGGGGAAAGGTTAGGCTCATGATGTACTCAAGATACCTGCACGAAATGGACTTACGATCGAAAAGGCGTAGCATATTAGGCGATGCTTGAATTCCGGCACCGACTTCCATCAACTAGAAGCCCCCATGATGTTGGCGATTAGTTCTTCTACCAACATTTTCTGATCACATCGTCTCCTGCAGTGAGGGATACGCACTTCTGGGGCCGATTCCAGGATAGTAACATGGTGACCGCGCAGGCCTAAGGCTAGTGCCGCCGCCATACCACCAATCCCTAGATTTTATATCAGAAGATATTAGGCTATGAGACTTGAAGAGACGCACCGGCTCTGGGTTTCGTATAACATAGGAGTCAATGCAAGAACCAGAATCAAGGAAGCAGATGGTATCTTACCCAACAATGACAACTTCAAGGTTTGTTTTAGTTTGCGGTACAATCATGGCGGCAATCGAAGGGGTGAATAATTAATAATAGAAACTATCAAGCCAGACCTGGGAGATTGGAGGAAGAATTGATGCAGAGGCAGCAGAGCAAGAGATCATCTACATTTTTCAAATATAAGCATGCGGATAGGAATCTTATATACCAATACTGATATTCATATTTGATACTGCAAATTCCCTTCCCATCAGCTTTCCTCTCCTACAATGCTTTTTTTTTTTTTTTTTTTTTTCCTTGGCTCCTTTCCCCGTCAATTTTGATCTTGTCGGCAATTTCTCCCTCCCGGAGCTGTAGTTGGTAGTAGTCACAAAGGATGTTTAGCGTCGGCTAGGCCGGGATAGCCCAAGCTATCAAGATGGTCTACTCTCAAGCATGATTATAATCGATATCGACCATGGAATATGGGTATGGTTTGCAATCTCTGCCGACGAGGGTTTATGGTAGGTTCGGAACCAGTCAACTGCCGAAAGATCCATTTTGTCTGACGTTATTGGACGGCTAAGCGAGGTTTCTTAGGGACGGCTCGCGGACGGGCCAGAAAGGGAGACCCACCAGCTAAAAGCCTAATTAGTATGGCTGGCAGTTGAAACAATGAGCCAATCTAAATACCTGATATAGTATAGTTGTATATGCAGTGATATACTAGCGAGCTATCTTTCCTGGATATCTGATTGGCTCTACTTTCATTCTTCAGCATCACCAATATGAGGCTAATGGAAGCATGCAAATCTAGACAGTGGTGCTGAACAGCCGCCAAGTCTCTCTTTTTCGTAGGACCTCTACTCTCGGCAAATGCTCAAGGCCAAGGGATCATATTTGCCGCAATATCAACCGTGAGTCTCGAGGTCTCCCGTTCAGCTGCTAGCTAATGAGACGGACTATTCCTAGTCCAACAACAAATGCATATTATCTAGAACCACTAGGATGATGGTTGCATCCTAGTCTTATCATCCTAATCGTTCCAAGCCATCGGAACGTAAGGACGGACTTATCGACTTCGGTGAAACCGTAAAGTATTTAAGCTGTCTCGTCGGAAGAATGTAGTCAATGGCAGAGAGAAGACACAGATTCCTGCGAGCGGTCTCAGAAATCCGAGTTTCCCCCTTCTGTTCTCGCAATGCCTCCCCTGATCCCATACCATGTCTCTGCCGGGAGCAATCCTGTTGTCAAGTGGGTTATTGTTTTGCCTCCTCCCACCACCCTCCTCATTAGGGTTCCCGGACGTGTATTAACATCTCACCTGCTAGGTTCGGAGGTGCCCTTGTTACCGAATTCCTGGAACCCCCGCCGGGTCGGTGCTTCTGCTTCCGTCAAAAGTACGCCCTGAAGCCTCCCATGGACGAAGGGGACCCGGACTATGAGCGTATCAATGCGGCACTTAATCACCCTTCCGGCCCTCCCGTCCATTTCCACCCCTTTCAAAACGAGTATTTCCGAGTCGAACAAGGACGCATGTGCCTCGAAGTCAATGGTCAGACTCGCATCCTAACGCCCGATGATGGGGAGGTCCAGGGCCGAGCCGGGTCAATCCACCGGTTCTACGTCGCCCCCGACAGCACCGAAGACATGGTGATTATCCTCAGTGCCTCAGATCCCGGTCTTGACTATCAACTCGATCGAGTGTTCTTCGAGAATTGGTATGGCTTGTGGCATGATTACCTGGTGCACGAGGGCAAGATGGATTTCATCCAATTACTTTGCGTATGTTCTCTTTTTCTTTTTCTTTTTGGGCTTTATTCAGACCCAATCATCCCCCCCCGCCTTCCCCAACAACTGCTACCCTTCCTCAAACCGACAGAAAATTAACGGGTTTGCATGGACAGACATATGATGCAGGGGATGCATATCTCCTACCCCCAGCTTGGTTACCGAATTGGTTGCGGAAGAAGATCGGGTACTGGGGCGGAATCATTGTGGGGCGTTGGATTGGGGGTCTACTGGGCTACCGACCGTTCTTCAAGGAGTATACCACGGACTGGGAGTACGCCGTGAAGAAGATGGAGTCTTCTTTCTTCACACGGCGGCTGGTGGGGCACTCGTTCTCCTCGGCCATGGGTTGGGCGCAGCTGGAGGACTGTGCGCGTGCGTGGGGGGATGGAGGGGGCACAGATCGATTCGTCAAACCTCACAACAAACTACTGGACTAGCATGGGGTCTTTATGTAATATTAAAATGAGGAATGTCAAATGCTAAAATGGTCATCGTTCGAGTCAATGCTCCGAATAACCGATGGAACGTACTATGCCAGTCGGCCAATAAGCTAGGTATCCGCTCAACGGTCTCGCAACCCTAGGTAGCTGTACTATCTATAACATTCCCCCCGTATGTTGAATTTCTAAAGGCGATGTTCCAATTCCATACTATAGAAAATTTGATCGATCCTTGTGTTGACGAAGGATTGCAAGCACCAATTCTAAGCTATTGAGGTTGATCAATTGGGGTGAAAACCTGACCTACAAAAATTTTGAAGTTTAGACTGTCTCGATCAAGTGGGGACAACCTAATACACGTTGATATTATTCGCAGGGGCCACCTTGCCGAATATAGGTGAATATATATATACATATATTGATATCCACCGGCTAAAACAAATGCCTGGTTTGAACTAGGGTTAAATGGGGTAACGGAATGAACCGTGATCGCCGGCGCATATCACGTAACTCATGCGTAAGCAGAACTGAAGACGCTACCCTTCAGGTTTGTCCGTACCTACGCCCAATGGGGAAGTAATGCGTCTGCAGTTTTGACTATGAGAGGTAGTTCGTTAGTTAGTAGGCCTCGCCAAAACATTAGGGTCCACTCACGGGGTTGAGCCGACCCGTTTCTTCACGGGGCTCTGGGCCTCTAGTCTAAACCCGCGGATTGGCTACGGGTTTAGATCTTTAACCCATGGGTTCTTGGCAGGTACCTGTGGCGGATCTGGAAGCGGAAGGACCCGACAACCAGTAGCAGTCAGTGTTCCTTCCAGCTAATCTGATTGGCTAACTGTTCCACATTTTCCTATTGGTCAGGAATCCACGCTGGGTAAGGGTCAGGTGATGGGAGCTTTAGCCTACTTTGTACAAGAGTACTCCCCCTCAGGGCTTTAGTAAATTAGTACTCCACGGTACCTCACCGCTGCCACCACCTCCATATGAACCGTGACTTCAGAATTGAAATCCTTTGTGCCGTCTTCTGGGTCTAGCTACCACCGCTGATACCCCACCCGCTCCTAATGCTTTACAATTTCGTCTCTATACGGTCAGCACCACTGGCTAAGCGGAGAAAAGTGCGTCGGGCATGCGACTTCTGCCGCCAGCACCGGGTCCGCTGCGATGGCCGATTACCCTGTGGCCAGTGCCTTACCAACAAGGTGCAATGCAACAAGCCTCCTCAGCATTCATATTCACATCAACATACGAGCCCACATCCACTCCCCTCGTCTGGAAATCGGGAGTTACAATCGTCAGCCCAGTCCAGTTTTCCACACGCCCAGGCTGCACCTCCCTCTGCCCCAAATCAGGCTGTCTCAAGCCAGCAAGTGAGGCCCCAGTCAAATCCACCGCAGACTCCATCGATACATCATGCTGCTGCCGCTCCTCTTTCACAGCACTTGGACTCGTTCGCCAGCTTTATCTCGCGAGTGAATAGTTTCTGCACAGTGGTGTCGCAAATGTCGACCCATCCATCCCCTCAACCCGTTGACTCAGCCCCTGCAGATGTTTCGTCTTCGTCACCAGACCTGCTGAGGAGAGTAGAGCCACTTCTTTCACAGCTGACTCGGGACAGTCTAAATGAGCTTCAGAAAACCTTGTTTGATATTTTCTGGAATCGATATCATTTCCTGATGCCAATTGTCAGCTCGGAGGATTTAGCAGGCAAGCTGGATGGACGGTCCGAGCCGTTGCGACAGGCTCTAATGGCCTACTGTTTGCAATCGATCTATCATGCGGGGCTTCATAACCGCTTGCTCAGTATTCAGAAGGGCGTGGTGTCATCAGACCATGGGGAGAATCCTTCTCAAAGCCCTCTGGTAGCCAAACTGTTTGTTACCTTATTCCAACAAGGGCTGGCTACAAACAATGTCTATCTCCTTTACGCAGAGCCGACCTTGGCAGATGTGCAGCGGCATCTCTTCATGGCTGCCTTCCTACTGAACTCGGGAGAACATCAGGCGGCATATAATATCATTGGTGTAGCCATGCGGCTCACACAGTCCCTCGGCCTACAGCGCCTCGCTCGAACACATCTACCGCCACAAGAGGTTGAAATACGCCAGCGAATCTGGTGGAAGTTGGTCCATCTCGATTTCCACTGTTCCCGACTGCTGGGAAAACCGATGGCTGTCTCCCTCAATGACAAGACAATCACCATGCCGCACCCTACACCTGAGTCTTCCGTGGCCTCCCCGGACCTCAGTTACTACTCAGCGTCAATCTCACTGACTGTGGTCGCAAGACAAGTGGCCGAGTCCCTGGAGAATCATTTGCATGCTGTGTCAGGGACAGTCGACTCTGTCACCAAGATCGAGCGCTATGCGCACCATTTGTCGCAGGAAATCAAGCACCTGTATCAATGGAAAGATCGGATCCTGGAAGCAAAACTGTTTCCCAATATCACACTTGCCTGTGGAGCATATCAACCCGAAGCAGTGACGGCTGCCGAGGATGGGCTAAAGCACGATCATGATGCAAGGCTGTCATTTCACCTGGCCCCAGCAGTCATCCTACAGCGAACCCTCCTTGAGCTTCAGTATCATGACATTGTTCTTTGGGCTCACCACTCATTCATCCAGTTTCCGAGTCGTGGCTTGGTTCCGCAACGGAGTCCACAAGCCGATGTGCACGCCACCACGGCTATACAACATGCGCTAACCGTCACGGACCTCATCCGTCTTCGGATGCTCTATCACGACGTGCTTTATGGCTCCTCTGAGATCTACCAGTACTTGTGGAATGCCGTTCTCACACTTATAGGGTTTATGTTGGCCTACCCCTTATGCTACTGGTTCCCTCGTGCTCAGCAGCATGTCGAGCGATCGCTTCAGATCTTCGAGGCAGCAGGACCAGTAAATCCGATTGCGTCACGAGCTGCTCGCCTGACACGATATTTGCTTGGGCGGGTCAGTGCACTCATGGAGTTGCTGAGTTCGCAGTCATCCGCCCCCAATGATCGCAATGATGGTCGGGGCATCCAAACCCTTGATCCTGTCGAACCCGAGAAGAAGCAGCAACAGCCTCCCTCGTTCACATCCGAGGATGATGCTTTGTGGTCCTGTGCAGATACTGTTGACCCCAGTATTTGGTATGGGTACTGCCACGAAATCAATGATATGCTCATGGATGTGCCCGAGATCTCGCTAGGTACCGAATTTTTGATGTCATAACTATTATTCTTGGTAAATTTTCCCAACATCATGCGCGCGATTGATACAGCGTTGAGAGTTCTATGTTCCTAGTCTAGAATGTATGGCATATCATAATCATGTACATGAAATCGGGTTAACAGGTAAGCTTCACCGATGAAAAGAGAGCAAGACCACCCTCGAAGAATGGGACAACCCAGCCCCCCGTTTAGATAAACTGACCAAGCGTCAGCTTCTCCGACGATGAAAACTCAGATTGCCGAGCTTCCAGCTCTGCGAAATCCCAATTGGCAGAGAGGTGGCGCCCATTGAGGTATTGCGGACGTTTCGCTGCCAGGTACACGGTCACAGCACTCGGTAGCTCCGCTATATCATAACATTAGAACATACTCTATACCATCTCATAGGTCGCTTGATGCAGAAGAAAAATGGTCTTTTAACTTACGGGTGTCTTTGGCGAATGGCTTAAACCCATCCAGCGTCATGCTAGTAAGGACGATGCCAGGAGCGAGACTGTAGGCGGCCACCCGGGGGTTCTCCGCTGCAACAAACTCGGTAAATTTGGCCACCGCGAGCTTACTGATAAAGTAGCTGCTCAGTCCAGGCGGGGTCAGGGGGATCGTGGTGATGAAGTTCACCACGGTGGGTTGAAAGTCCGCAGCCTCATCCGCAATCAAGCGCAAGTATGCTGCCGTCATCAGGTATGTCCCCCGTACGTTGACCTCAAAGTCCTTCCACCATTCAGTGGAGTCAGCCTCGGCCACGGGCGCCACCGAAGCGAAGACGCCGGCATTGTTGACCAGGGTGTGTACTGCGGTTCCGAACTTCTCCTTGATAGTCGCGAAAGTCTGTGCCACTGCCTTTTCGTCGGTGATATCTGTAGGCAGGGCCAGCACCTCGACGGAAGGGAACTCGGCTTGCACCAAGGCCTTTGTCTCTTCAGCTGTGTGAGCGGATTGGGTAATGAGCACCAGCCCCCTGACACCAGACTGTGCGTGTGCTCGTGCAATGGCCTGTAGAGAATCGTGAACGTCAGCCGTGCTTCCTTCGGCAGCGGAACAGAGTTGATTCTTACTCGGCCAATTCCCTTTCCTGCTCCTGTGACAATGGTTACTTTGCCTGTCTGGGATAGCTCTGACCGTGTGGGATCAATAGTGGGATGGACATCACGGTAGTAGCCCTTAGTGATAGAGCCCGCGCGGGTGAACTGATCAGGATCAATCTGGGAATCAGACATGGCGAATGGAGGAATTGAAGGAATTGGAGCAATTGTGCTCAACGTTTGTTTGACAATGTTGGGGCGGACGAGAAATTCTCTTTGCTCCTCCTGCGTCGCTTCTGCTATTTATTTATTTTACTACTACCCCTCGATGTTATCCGCGACTCCACCAAGGGTGGAGCTCGTCCTAACCCTTCCCCACTCTAACCTGAAGGGGTAATTATTACCCCATTCGGTAACCCGACAGGAATCCCTTTGATATGATGCTGGGACACTGCTTTTAATAGTCCCCTCAACAGCTCGCGATCCACAGAAGCCCAGTCTCGCAATCGAGATTCTCAGCAGGTCAATCTCTCCATCATGGAGTCCTCGGGTGAAAGTAAAGAATACGACTCCAGCGAAGACAATCACCAAGATGCAGAGATCGATCGATTGGTGGACGATTTTCTTCAATACCAGACTTCCAGTGAATCGGAACGTTTGGGTGACATCATCTTCAAGGACCTGTCCGTCATAGGAGCTGGAGCCGGGGTTTGTTTTCCTATACACACATTTATCCCATGACGTGGCGGGCCACTAACTTGACCAGCATCAACGGATGCATGACGTCCCCGAAACGTTACAGCGGCTGTCGAAGCTCGCCAATCCAGCGACCTGGTTCTCGAGGAAGCCCCCACCATCTCGGGCTATTCTCCAGCGGCTAACTGGCACAATTCGGCAAGGGGAGATGTTGATGGTCGTTGGCCGCCCCGGCAGTGGATGTACCACCGTTCTGAAAGCCCTGGCGAACATGAGGGAGGAGTACTTGGCGATGGAGGGCGATGTCTGGTATGGCTCAATGGATGCCGGGACTGCGAAGCAGGCCAGAGCCAACCAAGTTGCTTTCGTGGGTAAGAGAGCTCCTGCATCCTCCATGCAAGCTCGCATAGTGCTAAAACGGTGCATGGATACCATATAGGAGAGGACGACATCCACTTTCCAACATTATCAGTCAGCACCACGCTTAAGTTTGCACTCAATACCCGGCGTTCAACCTCCGATCCTGATCGCGCTCAACACCTCCAACGGGATTTACAGACTGTGCTTGAACTCATGGGTCTTGCTCAAGCAGCCCATGTCCGCATCGGGAGTGACCATATTCGTGGAGTGAGTGGGGGTCAGCGTCGTCGAGTGTCTCTCGCTGAGGCGCTGTGCACTCGTGCAAGGTGAGTGAACTTCTGAATCTTCGCGGGAGCGGAAAAGGATTGCTAATCTTACCGTCACCCAGTCTGTTTTGCTTCGATAATCCTACGCGAGGTCTGGACTCATCAACCGCCATTCGCTTTTTGACCACCATGCGCAAATACAGCACACGTAGTCAATGTATGACCGCGATGTCTCTCTACCAAGCCAGCGATTCGGCAGTCGCAATATTCGACAAGGTTTTGGTCTTGAACGACGGTCATGTCGCATACTACGGCCCGGCGACTTCAGCCAAAGCTTACTTCGAGTCCCTTGGCTTCTACTGCTCTCCAAGGATGTCGGTCTCCGACTTTCTCGCATCGATGTCCGGAACCCCGGAAGGTCGGACCCCCCGAGAAGATCTTGACCGGCCGGTGCCAATTCACCCGGTTGACTTTGAGACTCGGTTCAGGGAAAGCAGTTTCTACCGGGAGACCGCGAGCAACGTCGCAACGCCGCCGCAATTAAAACCAGTCAGCAAACCAAAAGCTTCCGGGTACGCTCTACCGCTTTACCGTCAGGTGTATGAGTGTACAGTCCGGCATTATCAGATTTTTCTGACTGATCGGGCCGCCTGGATCGCTGAGGCAGCCGGGACGATTGTTCAAGCTCTGCTTTTAGGCACCCTGTTCCGCAATCAGAGAGCCGTGACGGAGGGGCTCTACACGCGCGCCTCGGCCCTCTTCTTCTGTGTTCTGATTATGGGTTTACAGGCTTCAGCTGAGTTTGGAAATACATTTGTCCAGCGCCCAATCTTGCTCAAGCAGAAGGCCCTGCGGTTCTACCGGCCCGGGGCCTACGCGCTCGGTCAGATCCTCGCGGACGTACCCTGGAAATTTATCTTCATCATGTACTCGCTCCCCATCTACTGGATGATCAATTTCCAACGCACAGCGGGGCATTTCTTCACATGGCTCGTCTGCCTCTATATGGGCCTAATGGCACTGAGCGTCATGTTTCGGGCCATTGCCGTCTTCACCAACTCCATCACTCGAGCCATTCTCCCCGTCGGGCTTTTGCTAAATGTGTTTATTATCTATACGGGCTTTTACATCACACCCCCGGGCATGAAGGTCTGGCTCTTTTGGATCCGGTACCTTGATGTAAGTCTGAAACAAGAAGTCCAGAATGCACGTCTGAGAAAAACGTACTAACCTGCTAATTTTGCAAACCAGCCGATGTACTATATCTTCGAGTCTGTCGCTCTTAATGAAATTGGAACTAGTTCTTATCAGTGTAGCACCAAGGACATCGTTCCCCGGGGAGCGGCATACAATGAGACCAATTATCAGGCTTGTGCAATGTCTGGGTCCGTCCCTGGCGATTTGAGTCTTTCTGGAAGGCTGTATTTGATGGCCGAGTACGGATTCAAACACACGCACTTGTGGCGGAATGTCGGGATCAATGCTGCCTTCTTCGTTTTCTTTTCGATTGTGGTAATGTGCGTTTACTCCCTTCTCCAAAAATGTATAGGTCAACCTAATAGACGCTGACGTTATTCGTACATGCAGGATTGGGATGGAGCGATTCCGTCATGCCGCTGAACACATGTCAACGATCTTTTACCGGAGGCTACCGTCCTGGGTGAGAGCATCGGCCTCGCGCTCCGCAGACATTGAGGAACCACCAATGGTCACAGAGACAAAAGAGTCCAAGCCCAGCTCCAACCACGATGTGACAACGATCAGCCGTCTAGAGACGACCCAGAGTGTGTTTGCATGGCAAGAACTCTCTCTTCAGCTTGACGATGACAAGCGCTTGCTTCACGAAGTCTCAGGTAAGGCCTTGCTGGGTAGTATTCAGAGGGAGAATGCGTCTCACCATCTTCTTTTTTCATAGGGTGGCTTCAGCCTGGGAAAATGACTGCGTTAATGGGCATGTCTGGTGCGGGCAAGGTAAGTCATGTGGAAGATCTTGAGCAGGCTGTTGTGTGCACATAGAGCCCCCCCAGGCTGACTGAGCCGGTGCTTGTATAGACTACACTCCTCGATACCCTTGCTCAGCGAATCCAGATTGGGCGCTTATCCGGAGGGCTCTATCTAAACGGGCAGACTCTTCCGGCATCGATGGGACGGCGCACGGGATTTGTCCACCAGAATGACATCCACCTGGCATCATCCACGGTTCGAGAAGCTCTCCAGCTGAGCGCATGCCTCCGTCGTCCGGCAACGGTTTCCTGGGACGAGAAGATGGGTCACGTGGAAATGCTGATTCAACTCTTGGAGATGGATGATATCGCCGAGGCCATCATCGGAGTGCCAGGGGCGGGATTGAATCTTGAACAGCGCAAGCGTGTCAGTATCGGAGTCGAACTAGCTGCGAAGCCGGACATTGTTTTGTTTCTCGACGAGCCCACATCCGGCTTGGATGGTAACTCTGCGCTCTCCATCGTGCAACTCATGCGCAGGCTCTCCGACGCCGGGCAGACCATCCTCTGCACGATTCATCAGCCCTCCGCCCAGATGATTGAACAGTTTGACAATTTGCTTCTGTTGGTGCCCGGCGGGAAGACAGTTTACTTCGGCCCGTTGGGCTCTCGGTGTCAAAAGATCTTGGATTACTTCGCTCGCTATACGCGACGGTGCGCAGAGACCGAAAATCCAGCGGATTACCTTTTGGCAGTTAGCGCCGAGCCTGACAAAGACTGGTTTCAGGTATGGTGTTCTCATCCCAACAGCCTCCTTCCCCCGTTGGTGCTATTGTAACATTTACTTACTCGAATTTGAACTTCTGGACGAAGCAGACTTGGCAGCAGTCGCCCGAGTATGGTTCCACGCAAGAGCAGCTTCAGAAATTACTCCAGGTACAGGAGGTCAAAGAGTCCTCATCGTCAGAATCTGATCGGACATACGCGGCCTCATATCTCGACCAGCTTCGCATCGTCACGCAACGCGCTTTCACGAATTACTGGCGTGACTCGGACTACGTGATAGGCAAAATCCAGCTCAACATCTGGATGGGACTGATGAACGGGCTCACTTTTCTTCAGCTGTCAAACGATCTGACCGACGCCCGCGGACGGATGTTTTCGATCTTCGTCGGTGTGATCACGGGCCCTGTACTCAGTCTCCAGATTGAACCTCGCTTCATCCTCTTGCGCGACCAATTCCTGGCGCGGGAGAATGAGTCGCGCGTGTACCACTGGAGCATCTTCACCATCAGCGCGCTGCTTGTCGAGATCCCGTTCACCCTCCTGGGCGGGCTGATCTACTGGCTTCTCTGGTACTACATGGTTGGGTACCTCACCGTGTCGACTCGCGCCGGGTACGCCTTCCTCATGTACGAGCTGTACTCGCTGTTCGTCGCGAGTCTCGCGCAGCTGACTGCCTCCCTGTTCCCCACCGTTCTCGCCGCACAGGTGGCGACGGGGTTCATCTGGCTGGTTGTCAACACCTTCAACGGTCCCCTGTCGCCCCCGCCTCTGACTCCGCGCGGATGGCGGTGGTTCTACAACATCTCCCCTTTATTCTACTTCATCGAGGGAATTGGGACCAACGCTATGCATGCGCTCCAAATCAACTGCCGCAACTCCGAGCTCACCACTTTCCAGGCGCCCGCAGGGGAGACATGTGCCTCCTACACGGCCGAATTCTTCGGTCTGGCGAATTCCACTGGCTATCTAGTTGATCCCAATGCAACAGGGCTGTGCGAATACTGTGCCTATGCGGATGGAGATGAATATGTTAGTATTTCTTTCTCGGTTCCTGTTCCCTTCTGTGAACAAAGTTAACTGGTTTTCAACTAAATAGGTCCAGCAATATGACATGAGCTATTCACAACGCGGCAACAACGTCGGTATCTTCATTGGATTCATCCTGTTCAACTACACCATGGCGGTGCTGGCGACGTACCTCATCTTTATCTTCAAATGGCGAAAACGCCGGTCGAATTGATTGAGGGAGGATTCCTTCGAGACGTGTAATTTCGAATGCGATAGCAACTAGATACTGGGCAATTTTTGAAGCTGGTGTTTTTTTTATTTTTTGTCGGTCCTGGCAATCACTGTAGGTTAAAAGTTAGTTCTAAATTTCAAATTCAACCCAAAAAGTGCAGACCTGTATAGACTAGGTTCAATGAGCCGGATTTGACGATACCCCTTGTCCCTTTCTGTAAAAATAGCAAGCAACTGCGCGACCGCAAAGTACAATTTTTTAAGGAGGTGAGCCGAGAGAGAATTGTAACCTATTTTTGTTATTTTCTGTCTTCTGAGGTGAGAATGGGGGCAGCGCCCAATCAATCACCCCTATGATTCCCATCCCCTCCGTCACGAGCTTTCGCACTGACCACCTCAGCTGGACTGTGATAGAAATAGCCATCACAGTTATAAGACCAATGACGCTAGCAAAGTTGTAGGCGAGAATTCAGGCAGAACGTCAGTCAGTAAATAAAGGGACAGGAACGGGAACATTGCTGCTCTACATGTTCAGGTGACAAAGCCTTCCCTCATTCATAAAATGTTCCTGGAGAAGCGTAACAAATGTTTTACAAACAAGCAATGGGCCGCAGAGTAAAACATATCCGACACAGCCTGACGATCAGGCGTCCCATCAGGCTAAGCAATACAAGCTTTTCGTTCACATACGCTAGCTCGCAAAAATATTACCAATATTGGTAAAGGCGGCCTTCTATTTGAGCTGAAATGTTCTCAAAAATGCCTTATCACAAATACCCATGTGATATCGACACAGCTGTCGATCTGCACTGAATATGGACAACTTGGGATGCCTAAAATATTGTAATTTCTAATCAAGGAGTCTTCTCGGGTTGATAAATAGTCGCGAAAATATCGAATGAATGAAAGTTTCGCATTCAATTCTTCTCCACAACCCTTCCCAGACGGACCTTTCTCACTATGGCCAAATTGAGTAGCGTCACAGCACGCGCCCTCAGTTCCCTAGTTGTGCTGTTTACGAGTTCCACCCTTGCCGCTTACAATTCGCTCTGGTCACCGTCGCAAAGCGGTGAAGTAGTTGGATACTCACGAGTAATTCAGCTCCAGCATGCAGGCGACGCAAATGGCAAGCTCCTTGCTACTTTTGAACACTCGCACGCTGACAACTCACCGAGTCATTATATCATTCGGGAGAGCACCGATAATGGCACAACATGGGATACATTGACAACTGTGGTCGCCTCTGGTGACGCTCCAACGGTACATTACTACCAGCCTTTCCTGTTCGAGTTCCCCCAGCAGCTTGGGAAGTATGCCGCAAGTACCATCCTCTTGGTAGGAAATTTGGTGAACGCGAGTGTCAGCGACTTCTATTCCTGGCGATCCACGGACCATGGCAAAACATGGGATCAGATTGGCGTCTGGCAGCGGGGTTGGCCTGACAAGAACATCAATAAAACTCACGGTATTTGGGAACCATTCTTGTTCTTGGATAGCCAGAGCAATCTCGTGGCTGTCTTTTCAGATGAACACGAGAACAAAGTACATTCTCAAAAGCTAGTCCGAGTTATCTCGAAAGACGGTGGTGACAACTGGGACAATGCCACAGATATTGTGGTTGGCTCTGAGCAGACTTTCCGACCTGGAATGGCGACCGTCGCCAAGATGGGTAATGGAGACTATTTTATGAGTTATGAGTGGTGTGATTCCAGAAACTATCCAACTACTTGCCCGGTTCATGGGAAGACATCCAAAGATGGGATTACATGGGATGCAAGTGACGAGGGAGTGCTTGTTTCTTCCCCTGATGGTGTTGGAGCGTACGACAGCCCATATAGTATCTGGGATCCCATAGGGAAGCAGTTGATTGTATCTAGCTTCTCAAAACGGCGTCCATCCAATGCTCCCTACTTCAAAAAGCCCCCTCACCTCCTAGAAGACCGGCATACCGTCCACATCAACCTGCAATACGGCACTGGTGACTGGCATTGGGCATCAGCACCTTGGTATGCTCCAAGTTCAAAGAATTGCACCTCTAATTACAGTCCCAACATGTTACAACTGCCAAATGGAACGATTTTGTATTCAGCAAGGGCACCGGCCAACATCCAAGGCGAACCATGTGAAGAGAGTACTGGCGCAGCAGCTATCGGAATCCTACCATACAGATCTGACTTTCCAGTCACTGGCGATGCTGGGTGGATTGACTTCGACCAGATATGGTCCGTTGCAGGTGACCAGTACAAGCTTCCGCAACCAGGCAGTGAACAAGGCACGATAGTTCTCACAGGTTCGTCGGGATGGACAAACTATGAGATCAGTGCAGATGCCATCGTGACGAGTTCACCTGGTGTAGTGGGTCTCGTGGCGCGAGCAACTCATCTTGACAATGCTCCCAAAGGCATCACACGATATACAGCTGCAATCGATAGCAACCATGGCAGTTTTACCTTGTACAAAGTAGGTGATAAAGGAGCAACTACCTTGAGCTCAAAGCCTGTTCCTGGTGGCATCCAGGCCAATCAAAAATATCATCTATCCCTCTCAGTTAAGTCTGCCACCATTTCTGCCACCGTGACCGGAAGTGGAGGGGCGAAGACGAACTTGTCAGTCACTGACGATAGCTTGGGACGGGGTATGGCGGGATTGTTTGGCAGCTATGGCAGTGGCGGTTTCAGCAATATTCAAATTCAAAGTGCCGCTTGAACTATGAAGTATTCATGGCTAGCCTAATTCACGCATTGGAATATTACCTTCCCCACCACCGCCTTCTACGACGTTGGCTTTTATTCATTCAATTAACCTTAAAGTAGACTGGCGTCTGGCTAAATTAGGTTAGGTTAACGGAATTTCTATACCTAACTACAATTAGAGTTGTCAACCAAGGGACCCAGAACTCTAGATAAAAGTCTCAGCCTACTTCATCGCGGAATCACGGAATCATGGATACCTATATCTTCGAGAACCCTCTTGCAGGTGATGGTTCCTCCTCTACATCAAACTCAGTCGTGCAAAGCAAAAACGTATCTTTCAGAGCCTACACAAACAAATCAGAATTTCACTTCAGTAGCAAGGCAAAAGAAAAAGAAACACGGAGGAGTTATGATTTTGGGGGAGGGACTTACTCCCAATCGAAACTTCTCATTGATTCTTTGATAGTCCTCTCCGGCAAGCATATCACAAAAATGGCGGATAGAAGGATAGTGCACGATGGAAATTTCATCCCAGCCCTCCTCTCCTTTCCTCTTGACATCGGTCTCTCCCTCGGCATCAGGTCGAATCACCGTCCCTACCAACTTTGCATTGCCGCCCCGTCTACCAGCAACGGGCCCAAACGCCTGCCCGTACTTATAATAGCCATCCTTTCCGCCAGGAGAGTTGAAATGCAATAAATTGAGCATGGTTACGGCACCCGGATGCTCGGCTGAGAATGTATGCATAAAGGAGAGGAGCTCTGGTGTGACCTCGAGGCTTTGACAGCTAAATCTATATAGCAGTAAACTGACAGAATTTCTTTATACTGAGCTAAAGGTCTTTGTAACTCAGGGTCTACTTATTATTATTTCAGTAGATATAGCTGAGACTGGTAATAGTATTCTAAATCTTTTTACTATATATCTATAGCTGGGTAATCTATCCAAACAGTATCTATATACTATATAATAAGAAGTACTTATATATCTTGTCTAAGATATCTACTGAATAACTAATCTTACTATAATCTACTATCTCAACTATCTACTCTGCTATCAGTGTCTAGGCGATCTTAACTAGTATAGAGAGATAGATAGTATAATAGTTTAGATTCTAGAAATTAGAGTAATTAGTATTAATTCTAAAAATAGTTAAAAACTCTATAACTATATTTTTAAATAGATTCTCTTTAAGAGAATAATTAAGTAGAGTAATCAAGAGTACTAGATAGGTTTTATCTAGCTAATTCTCTATAGTCTTGATTAGATACTGTATCTTGGACTGACTATCGGCTGGTTAATTAAGTAGCCGGGTACTGTACTTCTCTATCTAATCCAGGGCTGCCAGCTGTACTGTGGTCAGCTGATAGTGGAGGATAATCGGCTAATCGGGGTGGCTGCTGCAGTAGGCAAAGAAGATCAGCCACTGCTATATCTACCGATACTACCGGTATATAGATAGACAGAGATAGATCTGAATCGGCCGATTCTACACCCCGGTACATAGAAGAAGATATTGATTTAAATTTTTATTAAATTTATTAATCCGGTAGCTGGTAATAGTCTAATAAATCCAGTAAATAAGCCGCTTAATACTTTAAATAAAGATCGTTAATAATAGTTCTTTTTTACTATCTGGGATTAATTCTAGTAGAGTTACTATAGTAAGATTCTATCTCTACAGATACTCCAGTTAACAGATTAATTGTATCTACAGAGAGATTTTGCTGGAATATTTTTCGATTGGGATAGACTATTACTAAATAGTTTAAATTTTCTTATTTTACTTGTATATCTAATTAATCTAACTCTGAATAAACTTTGTCTTGTTTATTTAAGTAGTCTTCTAAACTTGCTCAGTTTGACTCGCGGGGATAATAGTAAAAGATTAGCTAGCTACTCCAGTAATATAGAACTACTGGTAGCTAATGTACTCTATAGCTGCAGTGATATTGGATTTTTAATAGTAATCTCGACCTAGAGTTGCACGCGGGTCGGGTTTTTGATAGGTCTCCCCGCACCCGACCCAAAACCTGCTAGGTTTAGGCCTCCCCGACCCGCGGGTTCCCCGCCAAGCCTAGGCTAAACCTAATTAGGTAAGGTGCTGCTTATTAACCATAGACCTTACCTAAATATATCTTATAGTAGAAATCCTCTGAATACTTCATAGTAAAAAAAAAAAGAAATAGAGAGAGTATAAGTATAATTCAATCTAACCGAGTTTAATATAATGCGTGGACACGTTGAGAATCCTGATCTTGTCGCGCAGGAGATAATATATAGAATAATAAGTTAATAGATCATTTTCTCTCTACCAAGCCAATATCGACGATCGACATGGTACCGGGGAGGAGAGATTGTACAGGTCATGCACAGCCGACCGGCGGGAGCACGCACGGGTTGGTGGGGGTGGGGGTGAAGAAGATGGCGGTGGCGCGGGACGGGACAGGCCAATGGGCGGCCGAGTAAATCGAGCGAGGCCTGGCTGGACCACGCACTAGGGTATAGGGTCTGCTCATCGTCACTCCAGTAGATATAGCCCATACTCGTTGTGCTATTCTGGATCTTCTTGCCGTACGTCCGTAGGCGGGTAATCCAGCCAAAGGGGGCGCGTACCCCAAATAGTAAGAACCGCTCGCGCATCTCATCCAGAGCCTCTGCCGGATAGGCTACCTGACCGATCTCGACGAGATGGACCGCCTGCAGAGCGACCAGTATCTGGGCCATTTTGACTAGTCCGGAGAGATAGCTAGTATAGCCATAGGGCCCGCGAAAGGTCTGCTGTGTTATATCGATCCCGAGAACCGCGAGAAAACCGACTACGGTACTCTCGAAGAGATCCCCCTTCAGTGTATGGTCGAGTAGAGCAATCGAGAAGGCCAGAGAGGCCTTTTCTAGTTGCTTTTGTATCTGTCTCTGCTGATTTGTATACTCCGCCGGCTTGATCTCCTGAATAGATAGCCTAAGAAGCTGCTGGCTATAGATCTCCATCCGATCGAGCGCGGCAAAACTGGGCGGTAGTCAGCTGGTGGCGGAGCGGGATAGGCTGATCGGTCCGGCTACTGCGGTAGGCGAAGCAGACTAGGCGCTGCCAGACCCGACAGTATTCGCGATAGGTCCTTGGCCGGAGATGGATCTGGATTGGTCGGTTCCAAATACTCGGTCGGCGGAAGAAGGTATTGATCTGGATCTGGTCGAATTCATTAATCCGGCCGTCCTTGATTACACGGTAGGCCTGATCTATTAGACACTGTACACTAGCGGTGAATTGCTCTAGTAGAGATTCCGCTCTAGAATCAGGGAAGCTACCGAGTAGGGCGACTGCTGTCAGATCCTGACTACACAGGTATTCCGGCCACCGGGTCAGCTCCAGCCAGGGGGAGACCGCGGTCGGGTGCGGGTCTATGATCGGGATCTGACCATCGGTCTGCTCTGCGGTAGCTTGGCTTTCCTGAAGAGCCTGCTCGACCCGGGCCCGGATAATAGCTGCTGGGGTCTTCAGAGAGGCTGTCTTCTTGAGTCTCTAATCGGTAGAAGGATCGGCAGTAGTTACTTCAAAAAACCGACTAGCGGCTCGATTGATAAAGAAGCGCTGGCAGCTTACTATACGCTCTGCTAGTCGGGTTTGAAGCCTAGCTTGAGTCTGAGCTGCTGTTTCCCGGCCTCGTTTTTGTCGTCCCCTATCACGATCGATATAGTTTTCATCTCAATGTTTTTTCATTGTCTGCGGGGACCGACAGATATACTCACAGTATAGGCAGCCGTAGCCGCGGAAAACAGACAGACCTACAATAGGAGGGCTACTTGGAGACGGGAGACAGATAATTTCTATCTCAGGATTGATCCAGGGTCGCTGAAGTATAGCGGTTAACGCTGCCTGCTGGAGTGCCGGGGTGGCTGCGCTGGGATGGGAGCGATAGCGTGTCCGCAGATGGCTGACTAAAGTAGTAGGCGAGATGGCGTACTGGCACCGAGGCGCGGTGCAGATCCAGATCTGATAGGTTGGGTTATATAGAAAGAGATCCATGGCTGATCTTATAGAATTGAATAGTCGATAGCAAGCAATAGACTATACAGATTTTAGTATAGTATAGAAAGAAAAAAGAGATAGAGAGAAATTAATATCTATTCTAACTAATTAACTAGATTAGATATAATAGTCATGTATATAACGCGAAGAATTTATCAGGATCACACGCGTCTATATGGCTCTCCGGAATGTATATAACAATATCGCTACAGCGCTCTACAAGTAACTGGGAGAGAGGGGGGCTTCGGGGCACGTACACGGGGCGGCGGGAGTACGTACCGGGGGGGGGGAGACATCAAAAAGCCGGACGGACAGACGAACGAATCAGCGGGCGAGAAAATGGGAATCTAGGTAGGGTGGATCTACCACTAGGGACTAGTGGGCCTTAACTCACCTGGATTGCACACAAAAGCTATAAATTAGCAATTTCTGAAGAAGAAACGCTTGTACAGTGGATCTTCACTGCGAAATTTTTGTTTTCAGCTGATTTATGGTGGAAGCCGAAGTATGAGCACACGGGGAAGCGGGGAGGAAATCAACCAATTATAGCTGGTTTATTATTTCTAGTGATTTAACAATAGAGCATGACGGATAGGATCTGGTTTTTATTGGTTTAATGGTATACTTCAATTCAGATGTAAGATTTTGTACATATTCATATTTCCAGCTATGATGCATAGAGCAATAAACAAATCCTCTAAGGAGCGAATCTAGTGGCAGCAGCGGTAGCATTGGTTGTTGTTGAACTATCAACATGGTTAGTATTCACTAGAAAAAGATGAGCCGTCAGTACGTACACCTTTCAGATGCTAAACAAAACGTTAGTGACAAATAATACAATCAAAAACTATAAGGGACAACTCACTAGTCCACTAGGACATTTATGGTCTTTAGAGAAGCACACATGTCCGCAATTACTCTTGCCCGCCTCTGCAGGAGCGGCGCTGACTGCAACAGCCAGAAGAGCGGTAATAGCAAAAGAGATAGAGAAAAACTGCATCTTGAAGGTACTAGGTTGAAAACTAAGGGTTGGCAGGCCGATTTGCGAAATTGGTAGAGAATACAATGCAAAAATCGGAGCGGCATTTTGAGGCTTTTGTAAAGACCCCAGAAATAAAAAGGAATATCCAGATTCTGCAAGGTTGCATCGTATCTATTTTCGTATCTGACTGTACCTACATATACGAGGTGCAGCTCGTAAGTCCATTGGCTGCCTGTTTGTTTGGGCATTGGGTGGTACACTGGGTGGGTGTAAGTCTAGACTCCAACCCCATTGCTTAGCTAAGCAGTTAGGATTCGGTCAATTGATCCGCCCAACAACAAAAAGTGCCCGAACTCTATACCCTAGTACATGGGACATGTACGTACGTCTCGCATCCGGCGCCACGGATTGGCCCGTTTTCGGTGTTCCCACGTGCCCCCGGCGCCGAAAGTCCGTGGCAATGCATCCGCGCCCGCGTTGCCTGTCTCTTTCCCTTCCCTTTTCTTTTATGATCAGTCAGCTATTCTACATCCGCTTTGGCTCCTTGCTGCGGGAAAACCGCTGCGCCTATCGAAGAATGTGTACATAGTCAACCGATGTATATTTATTAGCAGATACTCCAATCCTATACAATATAAATACTGTATGGAGTCTTACACAAAGACACCCCGCAACTAGAAATAGGCAATGTTGCTTCCCGTATTCTTATTGGTCTTGGTTTACTTTTAAGATATATGTATTATACAAGTAGTTAGGGACGCGTCTTGCGCGGCCTACACCCAGTTAATTACAGATAACTAAATTCCTGACGGTTAGGTAGAAAGTCTGCTTGCCAGTTGTTACTATAACTTTAACAAAAAAAGGAAATTTGAAATACAGGACCTTCTTCTCTATCTGTATAATATATTAAACAGTCTTCTAGGTATTACTATTAAACGTAAAATAGACAATATACTATATAGTATCTTAAATAATTGTTTCTTATCTGTAGATCTTAGGGCCTGAAGCCTTTAAACGATGTGCTGGTCGCGTTACACTTGGGTATCAGAGGTCATTATTGTCTTGCAGTTAGGAGGACCACTCGGGTAAGGATATACAGTTATTCTTCGGGATAAAGATAGCGGAGAATCTCTTCTTCTTCTTCTTCTTATATTTACTATCAGACGGGGGATTCTCAGCGGGTCGTTTACTCAGTGCAACAGAGAACAGTCTTATAGAGGCTATAGTTGATACGGAAGTAGTAGGAGCAGAGCTCATAGAAACTGAAGACAAAGGTAAAGTATCCAAGTGAATGTTAGTATAGTATTATAGTATAGTATTAAGTATTATACCGATAATAGGAATATCCACTGAGTTACTTGGGAAGAAATAAGGGTAGAAGAATTAAGCTAAATCCAGCGAAACAGCAAGTTCTGTAAATCACCCCCCCCCCCAATAATATAGAGACATCGGTAGCCGTTCGGAGTAGAGAATACTGCAGCTGTGGTACCAGCATCGTAGAACAATAGAAGATAGGAAATATTTAAAAGACTTCTATAGATAATATAACAATTCTCCTAGAAATAAAAGTTGATAAAATAATAGGATATCTGGATAAACTATCTAGTAGTAGAGAGATAAGTCCGGGCTCAGTACAGAGTTCCAGGAATTGTACAGATAATATAGAATATATTATATACCAATATTCTATTCTCCTGGTCTGTATAGGACACTACCTTTAGAACAAATAAACACTGCCCGGCAGAGTCAGTATGATAGCCTACTATATTACCCACTATTGACAGGTGCGGGTTGTAAGCAGAGGACAGAGAATTGAGATAGTTGTTACTCTCAGTATTTCCCGGGAATTTAGTAATAATTAGTATAGAATATAGAGTAATCAATATAGTATTTACAGAACTATAATATCTATACAGATTTATAAAGTAGAAAAGTCAGCAGGAGTCTTCTAAGTACTAAATTTGTCACAGATCCGATGATGACTCTGCATGATGACTGTATCGTATACCCTGCCCGTTGTGCATATACAGCTCGGAGGCCGAACGGCGACGACAGATCACATATCCGTCGACTTTTCAATAGCGTATAGTAGCTCCTTGTCAGTCTTATCCTGTTAGGAGAATAAGGGGCTTCTTCTGGATATAAAGTTAGCCTAGTGTTAATGGAAGAAGAAGGCAAGAATCAGTC